>NC_136073.1:132210622-132338122 GCF_964261635.1 Lissotriton helveticus | reverse complement strand
GCCTGCTTGTGAACTGCCAGAAGTCAAAGATCACACATACACTTGTTGGCCTGTGATGGGACACCAATGCAGAGAAACACACGTGGCGCAGATCTTCTATTCTGTCTATTAGACCTGCATCTCCCCTGTACCTCCTCAAGCCATCTGTATGTGAAGCAAGAAAAAGTTAAGGAGCGGTCCATCTATACTTTTATAGGGAGGATGCTGCCGTGAGCTCCTCCCAGCTAATCACACAAACAGCAGTAAAGCAAGATAACTATACAGTTAGGGGGGACTGCATGGTTAGGTTTTTGAGGAATTATTGAAACTGACCTCAGTGACCCATGATCAGAGCTGTGGCTAATGACTGCGCGCCCAATTATGATGAAGCAAGCACCATGGCTCGTAGGGGCCCCACAACACGCTTTTCTTAGCTCATTGAATTAAAGTATAAACCTCTGCCATGTATGAGTGGTAAAGGCTTGTTAATTTGGTTGCTTTTCCAATTCACGTCTGACAACAAGATGAAGGAACATTGGGGCATCAGAAGCTTTGGAAAGTAGCCACCAACCTCAGAGAAAGAGAGAAAGAGGGAAAAGGCAGTATGAGGTGTGGAGAAAACAGCAGCAGGTACAAGGAGCTCAAATGAGATTAATGGCGCCTAAATAGAGCACATAAAGGAACAGTTACAAATCTAAGAAAAGGGAAAGAAAGACTAGGAAAAAAACACGGAAAGAGCCTGTAGATAAAATTCTCTTCCTGGGACAGCAGGCTAAGAGAAATTACACAGGGAGCAGTTAAGCTTGTAACACGGGGAGAATAGAAAAGAAAATGCAGTTTTATGAAGTGTGTTTGCCTAATCCAGCAAGCACTTTTATTTTATTTTTCTATTTGCTTCTTTTATTGGTAAAGTAAGTTTCAAGTGCATGAATGGTATGACTGAGAGAGCCAGGGTATAATAATTTGAAGTGTTTGCACCAGCGCTAATGTAGGACGAGAGTTATAGCAAAGATATGAAAGGGGTAGCGATAATAAATATGTGAAAGGGCAATAGTGACACCAAAAATAAGCCACCTATTTATAAAACTGACATGGAAGAAATTCTAAAGGTTAACTTCTGAAATTGTAGCCGATGTTAAAAAGTTTCTCGTTGTTGGCAGGATTCGAACCTGCGCGGGGAGACCCCAATGGATTTCTAGTCCATCGCCTTAACCACTCGGCCACAACAACTGACTGTAAGTTTTGTGCAAATAATCTGTATGAAAGTTTTCAAGGTGTCCCACAGCAAATTCCTGGTATTCTGCAATGCACTTTTTTAAAATAATGTATTTTTCAGCAGGCACATTCTCTCCTAAAAACAAAAATTGCATGAGTATATCTCTAGTTTGGAAAAGGATAGGCTTTCATGCATACTCTCATGTGGCACTCAAGTTTTTGGGACCCTATTGCACTCTGTTTTCGTGCTGCTTTTAGTCTATGGCCCATATTACAGAAGTCTACCATCTTTGAGTATTTGAGGCTCCTTTGTAAGTGCTTTATCTTTTTTACTTGAAGAGCTATATAATAAAGGGGTCAGGGAAAGATTGCATTTATGGAAGATAAAAGAAGGCACACTTGTCTCACCAAATGCCGTAGAGAAACCTGATGTTTTACTCATGTTATCCTTAGTTTGTTTTTGTTAGACCTTGCATTCTTAAGGTGGCCTCAACCCTACCTTATTGCTTTTCACCTACGCATTTTGCTGTATCTTTTTGTTGGCCTTAGGACTCTGATCACTTTATTGCTACTAATCAGTGCTGAAGTGAACGTGCTTCTTCCCTAATCATGTGTGTAATTGGAGTATACCTGACTGACAGATTTCATTGACTTGAAAGCCCCTTGTAAAGTGGTATACCATATACCCAGGAACTGATTGTGCCGCCCAAAAAAGTATCATTTCAAACCTGTCTCAAGCCTGCTACTGCAGTGCCTGTGCTGCAGTGTACTGCCACTTCGACTTGCCATTTAAAACTACTTGCCAAGCCTTAAACTCCAATTTTATTACATATAATTAACCAAAAGGTAGGCCCTAGGTAGTCCTAGGGGCATCATGCTATGTAAGTAAAAGGTAAGACATGTACTGTGGTAGTTTGCATGTCCTGGTAGTACAAAACAGTCTATTACATTTTTCACTACTGTGAGGTCTGCCCCTCTCGTAGGTTAGCATTGGGTATTCCCTTATACTTTTTGGGGGGTAATTCCATATCAGAGAGGAGAAGCTTTATTTATTTATTGATAAATCCTATTTACTGGTGAGGTTGGATTTAACTTTACTACTTTATAAATGCCATTTTTAGAGAGTGAGCATTTCTCTGCACTTACTGCTCTATTTGCCTGAAAACCTGTCTCCAATTGACGTCTGGATTGGGCTGCGAGACAGCTACATTTGTGCATTCCCTCTAGACAGCCACAATACAGGTCACTCAACTGCAACTGCATTCATCTGCATTCTGATTGGCATGGGGGAGAGCTCCATTCCCCCACCGCAAATAGGTTCAAGAACGATAATTTATGTCAGTAGGTACAATATAGCTACATCTTATAATCATGTGTGTTAAAATAATTTGTCGTTAGATCGTTTAAATATTTTAAAGGATCTGTTTTTAATAGACATTTTACAAAAACAACTGGTACATTTTGTAATTCTGTAAAAGAAAAACCCAACTGCCGTGACATTGCCAACCACAATGCCGTGACTCGGATTCGAACCGAGGTTGCTGCGGCCACAACGCAGAGTACTAACCACTATACGATCACGGCGAGCTACTTGGGCTCAATAACATACAGTGACATGGAGAATTTATAATTCGGTACACTCAGGGAACTCCTGTGATAGGCTGAATGTGTTAATTGCTTCCTCATTCCTTATACAAAGGCTTTGTCTCCTCAGTGGTTGATAGGCTGAAACTGTTTCCTGGCCGCCTGCTTGTGAACTGCCAGGAGTCAAAGATCACACATACACTTGTGGGCCTGTGATGGGATACCAATGCAGAGAAACACACCTGGCGCAGATCTTCTATACTGTCTAGTAGACCTGCATCTCCCCTGTACCTCCTCAAGCCATCTGTATGTGAAGCAAGAAAAAGTTAAGGTGCGGTCCATATACACTTTTATAGGGAGGATGCTGCCGTGAGCTCCTCCCAGCTAATCACACAAACAGCAGTAAAGCAAGATAACTACACAGTTAGGGGGGACTGCATGGTTAGGTTTTTGAGGAATTATTGAAACTGACCTCAGTGACCCATGATCAGAGCTGTGGCTAATGACTGCGTGCCTAATTATGATGAAGCAAGCACCATGGCTCGTAGGGGCCCCACAACACGCTTTTCTTAGCTCAATTAAAGTATAAACCTCTGCCATATATGAGTGGTAAAGGCTTGTTAATTTGGTTGCTTTTCCAATTCACGTCTGACAACAAGATGAAGGAACATTGGGGCATCAGAAGCTTTGGAAAGTAGCCACCAACCTCAGAGAAAGAGAGAAAGAGGGAAAAGGCAGTATGAGGTGTGGAGAAAACAGCAGCAGGTACAAGGAGCTCAAATGAGATTAATGGCGCCTAAATAGAGCACGTAAAGGAACAGTTACAAATCTAAGAAAAAGGAAAGAAAGACTAGGAAAAAAACACGGAAAGAGCCTGTAGATAAAATTCTCTTCCTGGGACAGCAGGCTAAGAGAAATTACACAGGGAGCAGTTAAGCTTGTAACACGGGGAGAATAGAAAAGAAAATGCAGTTTTATAAAGTGTGTTGCCTAATCCAGCAAGCACTTTTGTTTTATTTTTCTATTTGCTTCTTTTATTGGTAAAGTAAGTTTCAAGTGCATGAATGGTATGACTGAGAGAGCCAGGGTATAATAATTTGAAGTATTTGCACCAGCGCTAATGTAGGACGAGAGTTATAGCAAAGATATGAAAGGGGTAGCGATAATAAATATGTGAAAGGGCAATAGTGACACCAAAATAAGCCTCCTATTTATAAAACTGACATGGAAGAAATTCTAAAGGTTAACTTCTGAAATTGTAGCCGATGTTAAAAAGTTTCTCGTTGTTGGCAGGATTCGAACCTGCACGGGGAGACCCCAATGGATTTCTAGTCCATTGCCTTAACCACTCGGCCACAACAACTGACTGTAAGTTTTGTGCAAATAATCTGCATGAAAGTTTTCAACGTGTGCCACAGCAAATTCCTGATATCCTGCAATGCACTTTTTAAAAATAATGTTTTTTTCAGCAGGCACATTCTCTCCTAAAAACAAAAATAAGGCTACATCTTATAATCATGTGTGTTTAAATAATTTGTCGTTAAATCGTTTAAATATTTTAAAGGATCTGTTTTTAATAGACATTTTACAAAGACAACTGGTACATTTGATAATTCTGTAAAAGAAAAACCCATCTGCCGTGACATTGCCAACCACAATGCCGTGACTCGGATTCGAACCGAGGTTGCTGCAGCCACAACGCAGAGTACTAACCACTACATGATCACGGCGAGCTACTTGGGCTCAATAACAAATAGTGACATGGAGAATTTATAATTCGAAACACTCAGGGAACTCCGGTGATAGACTGAATGTGTTCATTGCTTCCTCATTCCTTATACAAAGGCTTTGTCTCCTCAGTGGTTGATAGGCTGAAACCGTTTCCTGGTTGCCTGCTTGTGAACTGCCAGAAGTCAAAGATCACACATACACTTGTTGGGGCTTCAGAAGCTTTGGAAAGTAGCCACCAACCTCAGAGAAAGAGAGAAAGAGGGAAAAGGCAGTATGAGGTGTGGAGAAAACAGCAGCAGGTACAAGGAGCTCAAATGAGATTAATGGCGCCTAAATAGAGCACGTAAAGGAACAGTTACAAATCTAAGAAAAAGGAAAGAAAGACTAGGAAAAAAACACGGAAAGAGCCTGTAGATAAAATTCTCTTCCTGGGACAGCAGGCTAAAAGAAATTACACAGGGAGCAGTTAAGCTTGTAACACGGGGAGAATAGAAAAGAAAATGCAGTTTTATGAAGTGTGTTGCCTAATCCAGCAAGCACTTTTGTTTTATTTTTCTATTTGCTTCTTTTATTGGTAAAGTAAGTTTCAAGTGCATGAATGGTATGACTGAGAGAGCCAGGGTATAATAATTTGAAGTGTTTGCACCAGCGCTAATGTAGGACGAGAGTTATAGCAAAGAAATGAAAGGGGTAGCGATAATAAATATGTGAAAGGGCAATAGTGACACCAAAATAAGCCACCTATTTATAAAACTGACATGGAAGAAATTCTAAAGGTTAGCTTCTGAAATTGTAGCCGATGTTAAAAAGTTTCTCGTTGTTGGCAGGATTCGAACCAGCGCGGGGAGACCTCAATGGATTTCTAGTCCATCGCCTTAACCACTCGGCCACAACAACTGACTGTAAGTTTTGTGCAAATAATCTGCATGAAAGTTTTCAAGGTGTGCCACAGCAAATTCCTGATATCCTGCAATGCACTTTTTAAAAATAATGTTTTTTTCAGCAGGCACATTCTCTCCTAAAAACAAAAATAAGGCTACATCTTATAATCATGTGTGTTTAAATAATTTGTCGTTAGATCGTTTAAATATTTTAAAGGATCTGTTTTTAATAGACATTTTACAAAAACAACTGGTACATTTGGTAATTCTGTAAAAGAAAAACCCAACTGCCGTGACATTGCCAACCACAATGCCATGACTCGGATTCGAACCGAGGTTGCTGCGGCCACAACGCAGAGTACTAACCACTATACGATCACAGCAAGCTACTTGGGCTCAATAATATACAGTGACATGGAGAATTTATAATTCGGAACACTCAGGGAACTCCTGTGATAGGCTGAATGTGTTCATTGCTTCCTCATTGCTTATACAAAGGCTTTGTCTCCTCAGTGGTTGATAGGCTGCAACCGTTTCCTGGCCGCCTGCTTGTGAACTGCCAGAAGTCAAAGATCACACATACACTTGTGGGCCTGTGATGGGACACCAATGCAGAGAAACACACCTGGCGCAGATCTTCTATTCTGTCTATTAGACCTGCATCTCCCCTGTACCTCCTCAAGCCATCTGTATGTGAAGCAAGAAAAAGTTAAGGAGCGGTCCATCTACACTTTTATAGGGAGGAAGCTGCCGTGAGCTCCTCCCAGCTAATCACACAAACAGCAGTAAAGCAAGATAACTACACAGTTAGGGGGGACTGCATGGATAGGTTTTTGAGGAATTATTGAAACTGACCTCAGTGACCCATGATCAGAGCTGTGGCTAATGACTGCGCGCCCAATTATGATGAAGCAAGCACCATGGCTCGTAGGGGCCCCACAACACGCTTTTCTTAGCTCATTGAATTAAAGTATAAACCTCTGCCATGTATGAGTGGTAAAGGCTTGTTAATTTGGTTGCTTTTCCAATTCACGTCTGACAACAAGATGAAGGCACATTGGGGCATCAGAAGCTTTGGAAAGTAGCCACCAACCTCAGAGAAAGAGAGAAAGAGGGAAAAGGCAGTATGAGGTGTGGAGAAAACAGCAGCAGGTACAAGGAGCTCAAATGAGATTAATGGCGCCTAAATAGAGCACGTAAAGGAACAGTTACAAATCTAAGAAAAGGGAAAGAAAGACTAGGAAAAAAACACGGAAAGAGCCTGTAGATAAAATTCTCTTCCTGGGACAGCAGGCTAAGAGAAATTACACAGGGAGCAGTTAAGCTTGTAACACGGGGAGAATAGAAAAGAAAATGCAGTTTTATGAAGTGTGTTTGCCTAATCCAGCAAGCACTTTTGTTTTATTTTTCTATTTGCTTCTTTTATTGGTAAAGTAAGTTTCAAGTGCATGAATGGTATGACTGAGAGAGCCAGGGTATAATAATTTGAAGTGTTTGCACCAGCGCTAATGTAGGACGAGAGTTATAGCAAAGATATGAAAGGGGTAGCGATAATAAATATGTGAAAGGGCAATAGTGACACCAAAATAAGCCACCTATTTATAAAACTGACATGGAAGAAATTCTAAAGGTTAACTTCTGAAATTGTAGCCGATGTTAAAAAGTTTCTCGTTGTTGGCAGGATTCGAACCTGCGCGGGGAGACCCCAATGGATTTCTAGTCCATCGCCTTAACGACTCGGCCACAACAACTGACTGTAAGTTTTGTGCAAATAATCTGCATGAAAGTTTTCAAGGTGCGCCACAGCAAATTCCTGATATCCTGCAATGCACTTTTTAAAAATAATGTTTTTTTCAGCAGGCACATTCTCTCCTAAAAACAAAAATAAGGCTACATCTTATAATCATGTGTGTTTAAATAATTTGTCGTTAGATCGTTTAAATATTTTAAAGGATCTGTTTTTAATAGACATTTTACAAAAACAACTGGTACATTTGGTAATTCTGTAAAAGAAAAACCCAACTGCCGTGACATTGCCATGACTCGGATTCGAACCGAGGTTGCTGCGGCCACAACGCAGAGTACTAACCACTATATGATCACGGCAAGCTACTTGGGCTCAATAATATACAGTGACATGGAGAATTTATAATTCGGAACACTCAGGGAACTCCTGTGATAGGCTGAATGTGTTCATTGCTTCCTCGTTGCTTATACAAAGGTTTTGTCTCCTCAGTGGTTGATAGGCTGAAACCGTTTCCTGGCCGCCTGCTTGTGAACTGCCAGAAGTCAAAGATCACACATACACTTGTGGGCCTGTGATGGGACACCAATGCAGAGAAACACACCTGGCGCAGATCTTCTATTCTGTCTATTAGACCTGCATCTCCCCTGTACCTCCTCAAGCCATCTGTATGTGAAGCAAGACAAAGTTAAGGAGCGGTCCATCTACACTTTTATAGGGAGGATGCTGGCGTTAGCTCCTCCCAGCTAATCACACAAACAGCAGTAAAGCAAGATAACTACACAGTTAGGGGGGACTGCATGGATAGGTTTTTGAGGAATTATTGAAACTGACCTCAGTGACCCATGATCAGAGCTGTGGCTAATGACTGCGTGCCCAATTATGATGAAGCAAGCACCATGGCTCGTAGGGGCCCCACAACACGCTTTTCTTAGCTCATTGAATTAAAGTATAAACCTCTGCCATGTATGAGTGGTAAAGGCTTGTTAATTTGGTTGCTTTTCCAATTCACGTCTGACAACAAGATGAAGGAACATTGGGGCATCAGAAGCTTTGGAAAGTAGCCACCAACCTCAGTGAAAGAGAGAAAGAGGGAAAAGGCAGTATGAGGTGTGGAGAAAACAGCAGCAGGTACAAGGAGCTCAAATGAGATTAATGGCGCCTAAATAGAGCACGTAAAGGAACAGTTACAAATCTAAGAAAAGGGAAAGAAAGACTAGGAAAAAAACACGGAAAGAGCCTGTAGATAAAATTCTCTTCCTGGGACAGCAGGCTAAGAGAAATTACACAGGGAGCAGTTAAGTTTGTAACACGGGGAGAATAGAAAAGAAAATGCAGTTTTATGAAGTGTGTTTGCCTAATCCAGCAAGCACTTTTGTTTTATTTTTCTATTTGCTTCTTTTATTGGTAAAGTAAGTTTCAAGTGCATGAATGGTATGACTGAGAGAGCCAGGGTATAATAATTTGAAGTGTTTGCACCAGCGCTAATGTAGGACGAGAGTTATAGCAAAGATATGAAAGGGGTAGCGATAATAAATATGTGAAAGGGCAATAGTGACACCAAAATAAGCCACCTATTTATAAAACTGACATGGAAGAAATTCTAAAGGTTAACTTCTGAAATTGTAGCCGATGTTAAAAAGTTTCTCGTTGTTGGCAGGATTTGAACCTGCGCGGGGAGACCCCAATGGATTTCTAGTCCATCGCCTTAACGACTCGGCCACAACAACTGACTGTAAGTTTTGTGCAAATAATCTGCATGAAAGTTTTCAAGGTGTGCCACAGCAAATTCCTGATATCCTGCAATGCACTTTTTAAAAATAATGTTTTTTTCAGCAGGCACATTCTCTCCTAAAAACTAAAATAAGGCTACATCTTATAATCATGTGTGTTTAAATAATTTGTCGTTAAATCGTTTAAATATTTTAAAGGATCTGTTTTTAATAGACATTTTACAAAAACAACTGGTACATTTGGTAATTCTGTAAAAGAAAAACCCAACTGCCGTGACATTGCCAACCACAATGCCATGACTCGGATTCGAACCGAGGTTGCTGCAGCCACAACGCAGAGTACTAACCACTATACGATCACGGCGAGCTACTTGGGCTCAATAACATACAGTGACATGGAGAATTTATAATTCGAAACACTCAGGGAACTCCAGTGATAGGCTGAATGTGTTCATTGCTTCCTCATTCCTTATACAAAGGCTTTGTCTCCTCAGTGGTTGATAGGCTGAAACCGTTTCCTGGTTGCCTGCTTGTGAACTGCCAGAAGTCAAAGATCACACATACACTTGTTGGCCTGTGATGGGACACCAATGCAGAGAAACACACCTGGCGCAGATCTTCTATTCTGTCTATTAGACCTGCATCTCCCCTGTACCTCCTCAAGCCATCTGTATGTGAAGCAAGAAAAAGTTAAGGAGCGGTCCATCTATACTTTTATAGGGAGGATGCTGCCGTGAGCTCCTCCCAGCTAATCACACAAACAGCAGTAAAGCAAGATAACTATACAGTTAGGGGGGAATGCATGGTTAGGTTTTTGAGGAATTATTGAAACTGACCTCAGTGACCCATGATCAGAGCTGTGGCTAATGACTGCGCGCCCAATTATGATGAAGCAAGCACCATGGCTCGTAGGGGCCCCACAACACGCTTTTCTTAGCTCATTGAATTAAAGTATAAACCTCTGCCATGTATGAGTGGTAAAGGCTTGTTAATTTGGTTGCTTTTCCAATTCACGTCTGACAACAAGATGAAGGAACATTGGGGCATCAGAAGCTTTGGAAAGTAGCCACCAACCTCAGAGAAAGAGAGAAAGAGGGAAAAGGCAGTATGAGGTGTGGAGAAAACAGCAGCAGGTACAAGGAGCTCAAATGAGATTAATGACGCCTAAATAGAGCACATAAAGGAACAGTTACAAATCTAAGAAAAGGGAAAGAAAGACTAGGAAAAAAACACGGAAAGAGCCTGTACATAAAATTCTCTTCCTGGGACAGCAGGCTAAGAGAAATTACACAGGGAGCAGTTAAGCTTGTAACACGGGGAGAATAGAAAAGAAAATGCAGTTTTATGAAGTGTGTTGCCTAATCCAGCAAGCACTTTTGTTTTATTTTTCTATTTGCTTCTTTTATTGGTAAAGTAAGTTTCAAGTGCATGAATGGTATGACTGAGAGAGCCAGGGTATAATAATTTGAAGTATTTGCACCAGCGCTAATGTAGGACGAGAGTTATAGCAAAGATATGAAAGGGGTAGCGATAATAAATATGTGAAAGGGCAATAGTGACACCAAAATAAGCCACCTATTTATAAAACTGACATGGAAGAAATTCTAAAGGTTAACTTCTGAAATTGTAGCCGATGTTAAAAAGTTTCTCGTTGTTGGCAGGATTCGAACCTGCACGGGGAGACCCCAATGGATTTCTAGTCCATTGCCTTAACCACTCGGCCACAACAACTGACTGTAAGTTTTGTGCAAATAATCTGCATGAAAGTTTTCAACGTGTGCCACAGCAAATTCCTGATATCCTGCAATGCACTTTTTAAAAATAATGTTTTTTTCAGCAGGCACATTCTCTCCTAAAAACAAAAATAAGGCTACATCTTATAATCATGTGTGTTTAAATAATTTGTCGTTAAATCGTTTAAATATTTTAAAGGATCTGTTTTTAATAGACATTTTACAAAAACAACTGGTACATTTGATAATTCTGTAAAAGAAAAACCCAACTGCCGTGACATTGCCAACCACAATGCCGTGACTCGGATTCGAACCGAGGTTGCTGCAGCCACAACGCAGAGTACTAACCACTATATGATCACGGCGAGCTACTTGGGCTCAATAACATATAGTGACATGGAGAATTTATAATTCGAAACACTCAGGGAACTCCGGTGATAGACTGAATGTGTTCATTGCTTCCTCATTCCTTATACAAAGGCTTTGTCTCCTCAGTGGTTGATAGGCTGAAACCGTTTCCTGGTTGCCTGCTTGTGAACTGCCAGAAGTCAAAGATCACACATACACTTGTTGGGGCTTCAGAAGCTTTGGAAAGTAGCCACCAACCTCAGAGAAAGAGAGAAAGAGGGAAAAGGCAGTATGAGGTGTGGAGAAAACAGCAGCAGGTACAAGGAGCTCAAATGAGATTAATGGCGCCTAAATAGAGAACGTAAAGGAACAGTTACAAATCTAAGAAAAAGGAAAGAAAGACTAGGAAAAAAACACGGAAAGAGCCTGTAGATAAAATTCTCTTCCTGGGACAGCAGGCTAAAAGAAATTACACAGGGAGCAGTTAAGCTTGTAACACGGGGAGAATAGAAAAGAAAATGCAGTTTTATGAAGTGTGTTGCCTAATCCAGCAAGCACTTTTGTTTTATTTTTCTATTTGCTTCTTTTATTGGTAAAGTAAGTTTCAAGTGCATGAATGGTATGACTGAGAGAGCCAGGGTATAATAATTTGAAGTGTTTGCACCAGCGCTAATGTAGGACGAGAGTTATAGCAAAGAAATGAAAGGGGTAGCGATAATAAATATGTGAAAGGGCAATAGTGACACCAAAATAAGCCACCTATTTATAAAACTGACATGGAAGAAATTCTAAAGGTTAGCTTCTGAAATTGTAGCCGATGTTAAAAAGTTTCTCGTTGTTGGCAGGATTCGAACCAGCGCGGGGAGACCCCAATGGATTTCTAGTCCATCGCCTTAACCACTCGGCCACAACAACTGACTGTAAGTTTTGTGCAAATAATCTGCATGAAAGTTTTCAAGGTGTGCCACAGCAAATTCCTGATATCCTGCAATGCACTTTTTAAAAATAATGTTTTTTTCAGCAGGCACATTCTCTCCTAAAAACAAAAATAAGGCTACATCTTATAATCATGTGTGTTTAAATAATTTGTCGTTAGATCGTTTAAATATTTTAAAGGATCTGTTTTTAATAGACATTTTACAAAAACAACTGGTACATTTGGTAATTCTGTAAAAGAAAAACCCAACTGCCGTGACATTGCCAACCACAATGCCATGACTCGGATTCGAACCGAGGTTGCTGCGGCCACAACGCAGAGTACTAACCACTATACGATCACAGCAAGCTACTTGGGCTCAATAATATACAGTGACATGGAGAATTTATAATTCGGAACACTCAGGGAACTCCTGTGATAGGCTGAATGTGTTCATTGCTTCCTCATTGCTTATACAAAGGCTTTGTCTCCTCAGTGGTTGATAGGCTGCAACCGTTTCCTGGCCGCCTGCTTGTGAACTGCCAGAAGTCAAAGATCACACATACACTTGTGGGCCTGTGATGGGACACCAATGCAGAGAAACACACCTGGCGCAGATCTTCTATTCTGTCTATTAGACCTGCATCTCCCCTGTACCTCCTCAAGCCATCTGTATGTGAAGCAAGAAAAAGTTAAGGAGCGGTCCATCTACACTTTTATAGGGAGGAAGCTGCCGTGAGCTCCTCCCAGCTAATCACACAAACAGCAGTAAAGCAAGATAACTACACAGTTAGGGGGGACTGCATGGATAGGTTTTTGAGGAATTATTGAAACTGACCTCAGTGACCCATGATCAGAGCTGTGGCTAATGACTGCGTGCCCAATTATGATGAAGCAAGCACCATGGCTCGTAGGGGCCCCACAACACGCTTTTCTTAGCTCATTGAATTAAAGTATAAACCTCTGCCATGTATGAGTGGTAAAGGCTTGTTAATTTGGTTGCTTTTCCAATTCACGTCTGACAACAAGATGAAGGAACATTGGGGCATCAGAAGCTTTGGAAAGTAGCCACCAACCTCAGAGAAAGAGAGAAAGAGGGAAAAGGCAGTATGAGGTGTGGAGAAAACAGCAGCAGGTACAAGGAGCTCAAATGAGATTAATGGCGCCTAAATAGAGCACGTAAAGGAACAGTTACAAATCTAAGAAAAGGGAAAGAAAGACTAGGAAAAAAACACGGAAAGAGCCTGTAGATAAAATTCTCTTCCTGGGACAGCAGGCTAAGAGAAATTACACAGGGAGCAGTTAAGCTTGTAACACGGGGAGAATAGAAAAGAAAATGCAGTTTTATGAAGTGTGTTTGCCTAATCCAGCAAGCACTTTTGTTTTATTTTTCTATTTGCTTCTTTTATTGGTAAAGTAAGTTTCAAGTGCATGAATGGTATGACTGAGAGAGCCAGGGTATAATAATTTGAAGTGTTTGCACCAGCGCTAATGTAGGACGAGAGTTATAGCAAAGATATGAAAGGGGTAGCGATAATAAATATGTGAAAGGGCAATAGTGACACCAAAATAAGCCACCTATTTATAAAACTGACATGGAAGAAATTCTAAAGGTTAACTTCTGAAATTGTAGCCGATGTTAAAAAGTTTCTCGTTGTTGGCAGGATTCGAACCTGCGCGGGGAGACCCCAATGGATTTCTAGTCCATCGCCTTAACGACTCGGCCACAACAACTGACTGTAAGTTTTGTGCAAATAATCTGCATGAAAGTTTTCAAGGTGCGCCACAGCAAATTCCTGATATCCTGCAATGCACTTTTTAAAAATAATGTTTTTTTCAGCAGGCACATTCTCTCCTAAAAACAAAAATAAGGCTACATCTTATAATCATGTGTGTTTAAATAATTTGTCGTTAGATCGTTTAAATATTTTAAAGGATCTGTTTTTAATAGACATTTTACAAAAACAACTGGTACATTTGGTAATTCTGTAAAAGAAAAACCCAACTGCCGTGACATTGCCAACCACAATGCCGTGACTCGGATTCGAACCGAGGTTGCTGCAGCCACAACGCAGAGTACTAACCACTATACGATCACGGCGAGCTACTTGGGCTCAATAACATACAGTGACATGGAGAATTTATAATTCGAAACACTCAGGGAACTCCAGTGATAGGCTGAATGTGTTCATTGCTTCCTCATTCCTTATACAAAGGCTTTGTCTCCTCAGTGGTTGATAGGCTGAAACCGTTTCCTGGTTGCCTGCTTGTGAACTGCCAGAAGTCAAAGATCACACATACACTTGTTGGCCTGTGATGGGACACCAATGCAGAGAAACACACCTGGCGCAGATCTTCTATTCTGTCTATTAGACCTGCATCTCCCCTGTACCTCCTCAAGCCATCTGTATGTGAAGCAAGAAAAATTTAAGGAGCGGTCCATCTATACTTTTATAGGGAGGATGCTGCCGTGAGCTCCTCCCAGCTAATCACACAAACAGCAGTAAAGCAAGATAACTATACAGTTAGGGGGGAATGCATGGTTAGGTTTTTGAGGAATTATTGAAACTGACCTCAGTGACCCATGATCAGAGCTGTGGCTAATGACTGCGCGCCCAATTATGATGAAGCAAGCACCATGGCTCGTAGGGGCCCCACAACACGCTTTTCTTAGCTCATTGAATTAAAGTATAAACCTCTGCCATGTATGAGTGGTAAAGGCTTGTTAATTTGGTTGCTTTTCCAATTCACGTCTGACAACAAGATGAAGGAACATTGGGGCATCAGAAGCTTTGGAAAGTAGCCACCAACCTCAGAGAAAGAGAGAAAGAGGGAAAAGGCAGTATGAGGTGTGGAGAAAACAGCAGCAGGTACAAGGAGCTCAAATGAGATTAATGACGCCTAAATAGAGCACATAAAGGAACAGTTACAAATCTAAGAAAAGGGAAAGAAAGACTAGGAAAAAAACACGGAAAGAGCCTGTACATAAAATTCTCTTCCTGGGACAGCAGGCTAAGAGAAATTACACAGGGAGCAGTTAAGCTTGTAACACGGGGAGAATAGAAAAGAAAATGCAGTTTTATGAAGTGTGTTTGCCTAATCCAGCAAGCACTTTTATTTTATTTTTCTATTTGCTTCTTTTATTGGTAAAGTAAGTTTCAAGTGCATGAATGGTATGACTGAGAGAGCCAGGGTATAATAATTTGAAGTGTTTGCACCAGCGCTAATGTAGGACGAGAGTTATAGCAAAGATATGAAAGGGGTAGCGATAATAAATATGTGAAAGGGCAATAGTGACACCAAAATAAGCCACCTATTTATAAAACTGACATGGAAGAAATTCTAAAGGTTAACTTCTGAAATTGTAGCCGATGTTAAAAAGTTTCTCGTTGTTGGCAGGATTCGAACCTGCGCGGGGAGACCCCAATGGATTTCTAGTCCATCGCCTTAACCACTCGGCCACAACAACTGACTGTAAGTTTTGTGCAAATAATCTGTATGAAAGTTTTCAAGGTGTCCCACAGCAAATTCCTGGTATTCTGCAATGCACTTTTTTAAAATAATGTATTTTTCAGCAGGCACATTCTCTCCTAAAAACAAAAATTGCATGAGTATATCTCTAGTTTGGAAAAGGATAGGCTTTCATGCATACTCTCATCTGGCACTCAAGTTTTTGGGACCCTATTGCACTCTGTTTTCGTGCTGCTTTTAGTCTATGGCCCATATTACAGAAGTCTACCATCTTTGAGTATTTGAGGCTCCTTTGTAAGTGCTTTATCTTTTTTACTTGAAGAGCTATATAATAAAGGGGTCAGGGAAAGATTGCATTTATGGAAGATAAAAGAAGGCACACTTGTCTCACCAAATGCCGTAGAGAAACCTGATGTTTTACTCATGTTATCCTTAGTTTGTTTTTGTTAGACCTTGCATTCTTAAGGTGGCCTCAACCCTACCTTATTGCTTTTCACCTACGCATTTTGCTGTATCTTTTTGTTGGCCTTAGGACTCTGATCACTTTATTGCTACTAATCAGTGCTGAAGTGAACGTGCTTCTTCCCTAATCATGTGTGTAATTGGAGTATACCTGACTGACAGATTTCATTGACTTGAAAGCTCCTTGTAAAGTGGTATACCATATACCCAGGAACTGATTGTGCCGCCCAAAAAAGTATCATTTCAAACCTGTCTCAAGCCTGCTACTGCAGTGCCTGTGCTGCAGTGTACTGCCACTTCGACTTGCCATTTAAAACTTCTTGCCAAGCCTTAAACTCCAATTTTATTACATATAATTAACCAAAAGGTAGGCCCTAGGTAGTCCTAGGGGCATCATGCTATGTAAGTAAAAGGTAAGACATGTACTGTGGTAGTTTGCATGTCCTGGTAGTACCAAACAGTCTATTACATTTTTCACTACTGTGAGGTCTGCCCCTCTCATAGGTTAGCATTGGGTATTCCCTTATACTTTTTGGGGGGTAATTCCATATCAGAGAGGAGAAGCTTTATTTATTTATTGATAAATCCTATTTACTGGTGAGGTTGGATTTAACTTTACTACTTTATAAATGCCATTTTTAGAGAGTGAGCATTTCTCTGCACTTACTGCTCTATTTGCCTGAAAACCTGTCTCCAATTGACGTCTGGATTGGGCTGCGAGACAGCTACATTTGTGCATTCCCTCTAGACAGCCACAATACAGGTCACTCAACTGCAACTGCATTCATCTGCATTCTGATTGGCATGGGGGAGAGCTCCATTCCCCCACCGCAAATAGGTTCAAGAACGATAATTTATGTCAGTAGGTACAATATAGCTACATCTTATAATCATGTGTGTTAAAATAATTTGTCGTTAGATCGTTTAAATATTTTAAAGGATCTGTTTTTAATAGACATTTTACAAAAACAACTGGTACATTTTGTAATTCTGTAAAAGAAAAACCCAACTGCCGTGACATTGCCAACCACAATGCTGTGTCTCGGATTCGAACCGAGGTTGCTGCACCCACAACGCAGAGTACTAACCACTATACGATCACGGCGAGCTACTTGGGCTCAATAACATACAGTGACATGGAGAATTTATAATTCGGTACACTCAGGGAACTCCTGTGATAGGCTGAATGTGTTAATTGCTTCCTCATTCCTTATACAAAGGCTTTGTCTCCTCAGTGGTTGATAGGCTGAAACTGTTTCCTGGCCGCCTGCTTGTGAACTGCCAGGAGTCAAAGATCACACATACACTTGTGGGCCTGTGATGGGATACCAATGCAGAGAAACACACCTGGCGCAGATCTTCTATACTGTCTAGTAGACCTGCATCTCCCCTGTACCTCCTCAAGCCATCTGTATGTGAAGCAAGAAAGAGTTAAGGAGCGGTCCATCTACACTTTTATAGGGAGGATGCTGCCATGAGCTCCTCCCAGCTAATCACACAAACAGCAGTAAAGCAAGATAACTACACAGTTAGGGGGGACTGCATGGTTAGATTTTTGAGGAATTATTGAAACTGACCTCAGTGACCCATGATCAGAGCTGTGGCTAATGACTGCATGCCTAATTATGATGAAGCAAGCACCATGGCTCGTAGGGGCCCCACAACACGCTTTTCTTAGCTCAATTAAAGTATAAACCTCTGCCATATATGAGTGGTAAATGCTTGTTAATTTGGTTGCTTTTCCAATTCACGTCTGACAACAAGATGAAGGAACATTGGGGCATCAGAAGCTTTGGAAAGTAGCCACCAACCTCAGAGAAAGAGAGAAAGAGGGAAAAGGCAGTATGAGGTGTGGAGAAAACAGCAGCAGGTACAAGGAGCTCAAATGAGATTAATGGCGCCTAAATAGAGCATGTAAAGGAACAGTTACAAATCTAAGAAAAAGGAAAGAAAGACTAGGAAAAAAACACGGAAAGAGCCTGTAGATAAAATTCTCTTCCTGGGACAGCAGGCTAAGAGAAATTACACAGGGAGCAGTTAAGCTTGTAACACGGGGAGAATAGAAAAGAAAATGCAGTTTTATGAAGTGTGTTGCCTAATCCAGCAAGCACTTTTGTTTTATTTTTCTATTTGCTTCTTTTATTGGTAAAGTAAGTTTCAAGTGCATGAATGGTATGACTGAGAGAGCCAGGGTATAATAATTTGAAGTGTTTGCACCAGCGCTAATGTAGGACGAGAGTTATAGCAAAGATATGAAAGGGGTAGCGATAATAAATTTGTGAAAGGGCAATAGTGACACCAAAATAAGCCACCTATTTATAAAACTGACATGGAAGAAATTCTAAAGGTTAGCTTCTGAAATTGTAGCCGATGTTAAAAAGTTTCTTGTTGTTGGCAGGATTCGAATCTGCGCGGGGAGACACCAATGGATTTCTAGTCCATCGCCTTAACCACTCGGCCACAACAACTGACTGTAAGTTTTGTGCAAATAATCTGCATGAAAGTTTTCAAGGTGTGCCACAGCAAATTCCTGATATCCTGCAATGCACTTTTTAAAAATAATGTTTTTTTCAGCAGGCACATTCTCTCCTAAAAACAAAAATAAGGCTACATCTTATAATCATGTGTGTTTAAATAATTTGTCGTTAGATCGTTTAAATATTTTAAAGGATCTGTTTTTAATAGACATTTTACAAAAACAACTGGTACATTTGGTAATTCTGTAAAAGAAAAACCCAACTGCCGTGACATTGCCAACCACAATGCCGTGACTCGGATTCGAACCGAGGTTGCTGGTGCCACAACGCAGAGTACTAACCACTATACGATCACGGGAAGCTACTTGGGCTCAATAACATACAGTGACATGGAGAATTTATAATTCGGAACACTCAGGGAACTCCTGTGATAGGCTGAATGTGTTCATTGCTTCCTCATTGCTTATACAAAGGCTTTGTCTCCTCAGTGGTTGATAGGCTGAAACCATTTCCTGGCCGCCTGCTTGTGAACTGCCAGAAGTCAAAGATCACACATACACTTGTGGGCCTGTGATGGGACACCAATGCAGAGAAACACACCTGGCGCAGATCTTCTATTCTGTCTATTAGACCTGCATCTCCCCTGTACCTCCTCAAGCCATCTGTATGTGAAGCAAGAAAAAGTTAAGGAGCGGTCCATCTACACTTTTATAGGGAGGATGCTGCCGTGAGCTCCTCCCAGCTAATCACACAAACAGCAGTAAAGCAAGATAACTACACAGTTAGGGGGGACTGCATGGATAGGTTTTTGAGGAATTATTGAAACTGACCTCAGTGACCCATGATCAGAGCTGTGGCTAATGACTGCGTGCCCAATTATGATGAAGCAAGCACCATGGCTCGTAGGGGCCCCACAACACGCTTTTCTTAGCTCATTGAATTAAAGTATAAACCTCTGCCATGTATGAGTGGTAAAGGCTTGTTAATTTGGTTGCTTTTCCAATTCACGTCTGACAACAAGATGAAGGGACATTGGGGCATCAGAAGCTTTGGAAAGTAGCCACCAACTTCAGAGAAAGAGAGAAAGAGGGAAAAGGCAGTATGAGGTGTGGAGAAAACAGCAGCAGGTACAAGGAGCTCAAATGAGATTAATGGCGCCTAAATAGAACACGTAAAGGAACAGTTACAAATCTTAGAAAAGGGAAAGAAAGACTAGGAAAAAAACACGGAAAGAGCCTGTAGATAAAATTCTCTTCCTGGGACAGCAGGCTAAGAGAAATTACACAGGGAGCAGTTAAGCTTGTAACACGGGGAGAATAGAAAATAAAATGCAGTTTTATGAAGTGTGTTTGCCTAATCCAGCAAGCACTTTTGTTTTATTTTTCTATTTGCTTCTTTTATTGGTAAAGTAAGTTTCAAGTGCATGAATGGTATGACTGAGAGAGCCAGGGTATACTAATTTGAAGTGTTTGCACCAGCGCTAATGTAGGACGAGAGTTATAGCAAAGATATGAAAGGGGTAGCGATAATAAATATGTGAAAGGACAATAGTGACACCAAAATAAGCCACCTATTTATAAGACTGACATGGAAGAAATTCTAAAGGTTAACTTCTGAAATTGTAGCCGATGTTAAAAAGTTTCTCGTTGTAGGCAGGATTCGAACCTGCGCGGGGAGACCCCAATGGATTTCTAGTCCATCGCCTTAACCACTCGGCCACAACAACTGACTGTAAATTTTATGCAAATAATCTGTATGAAAGTTTTCAAGGTGTCCCACAGCAAATTCCTGGTATTCTGCAATGCACTTTTTTAAAATAATGTATTTTTCAGCAGGCACATTCTCTCCTAAAAACAAAAATTGCATGAGTATATCTCTAGTTTGGAAAAGGATAGGCTTTCATGCATACTCTCATGTGGCACTCAAGTTTTTGGGACCCTATTGCACTCTGTTTTCGTGCTGCTTTTAGTCTATGGCCCATATTACAGAAGTCTACCATCTTTGAGTATTTGAGGCTCCTTTGTAAGTGCTTTATCTTTTTTACTTGAAGAGCTATATAATAAAGGGGTCAGGGAAAGATTGCATTTATGGAAGATAAAAGAAGGCACACTTGTCTCACCAAATGCCGTAGAGAAACCTGATGTTTTACTCATGTTATCCTTAGTTTGTTTTTGTTAGACCTTGCATTCTTAAGGTGGCCTCAACCCTACCTTATTGCTTTTCACCTACGCATTTTGCTGTATCTTTTTGTTGGCCTTAGGACTCTGATCACTTTATTGCTACTAATCAGTGCTGAAGTGAACGTGCTTCTTCCCTAATCATGTGTGTAATTGGAGTATACCTGACTGACAGATTTCATTGACTTGAAAGCCCCTTGTAAAGTGGTATACCATATACCCAGGAACTGATTGTGCCGCCCAAAAAAGTATCATTTCAAACCTGTCTCAAGCCTGCTACTGCAGTGCCTGTGCTGCAGTGTACTGCCACTTCGACTTGCCATTTAAAACTACTTGCCAAGCCTTAAACTCCAATTTTATTACATATAATTAACCAAAAGGTAGGCCCTAGGTAGTCCTAGGGGCATCATGCTATGTAAGTAAAAGGTAAGACATGTACTGTGGTAGTTTGCATGTCCTGGTAGTACAAAACAGTCTATTACATTTTTCACTACTGTGAGGTCTGCCCCTCTCGTAGGTTAGCATTGGGTATTCCCTTATACTTTTTGGGGGTAATTCCATATCAGAGAGGAGAAGCTTTATTTATTTATTGATAAATCCTATTTACTGGTGAGGTTGGATTTAACTTTACTACTTTATAAATGCCATCTTTAGAGAGTGAGCATTTCTCTGCACTTACTGCTCTATTTGCCTGAAAACCTGTCTCCAATTGACGTCTGGATTGGGCTGCGAGACAGCTACATTTGTGCATTCCCTCTAGACAGCCACAATACAGGTCACTCAACTGCAACTGCATCCATCTGCATTCTGATTGGCATGGGGGAGAGCTCCATTCCCCCACCGCAAATAGGTTCAAGAATGATAATTTATGTCAGTAGGTACAATATAGCTACATCTTATAATCATGTGTGTTAAAATAATTTGTCGTTAGATCGTTTAAATATTTTAAAGGATCTGTTTTTAATAGACATTTTACAAAAACAACTGGTACATTTGGTAATTCTGTAAAAGAAAAACCCAACTGCCGTGACATTGCCAACCACAATGCCGTGACTCGGATTCGAACCGAGGTTGCTGCGGCCACAACGCAGAGTACTAACCATTATACGATCACGGCGAGCTACTTGGGCTCAATAACATACAGTGACATGGAGAATTTATAATTCGGTACACTCAGGGAACTCCTGTGATAGGCTGAATGTGTTAATTGCTTCCTCATTCCTTATACAAAGGCTTTGTCTCCTCAGTGGTTGATAGGCTGAAACTGTTTCCTGGCCGCCTGCTTGTGAACTGCCAGGAGTCAAAGATCACACATACACTTGTGGGCCTGTGATGGGACACCAATGCAGAGAAACACACCTGGCGCAGATCTTCTATACTGTCTAGTAGACCTGCATCTCCCCTGTACCTCCTCAAGCCATCTGTATGTGAAGCAAGAAAGAGTTAAGGAGCGGTCCATCTACACTTTTATAGGGAGGATGCTGCCATGAGCTCCTCCCAGCTAATCACACAAACAGCAGTAAAGCAAGATAACTACACAGTTAGGGGGGACTGCATGGTTAGGTTTTTGAGGAATTATTGAAACTGACCTCAGTGACCCATGATCAGAGCTGTGGCTAATGACTGCGTGCCTAATTATGATGAAGCAAGCACCATGGCTCGTAGGGGCCCCACAACACGCTTTTCTTAGCTCAATTAAAGTATAAACCTCTGCCATATATGAGTGGTAAAGGCTTGTTAATTTGGTTGCTTTTCCAATTCACGTCTGACAACAAGATGAAGGAACATTGGGGCATCAGAAGCTTTGGAAAGTAGCCACCAACCTCAGAGAAAGAGAGAAAGAGGGAAAAGGCAGTATGAGGTGTGGAGAAAACAGCAGCAGGTACAAGGAGCTCAAATGAGATTAATGGCGCCTAAATAGAGCACGTAAAGGAACAGTTACAAATCTAAGAAAAAGGAAAGAAAGACTAGGAAAAAAACACGGAAAGGGCCTGTAGATAAAATTCTCTTCCTGGGACAGCAGGCTAAGAGAAATTACACAGGGAGCAGTTAAGCTTGTAACACGGGGAGAATAGAAAAGAAAATGCAGTTTTATGAAGTGTGTTTGCCTTATCCAGCAAGCACTTTTGTTTTATTTTTCTATTTGCTTCTTTTATTGGTAAAGTAAGTTTCAAGTGCATGAATGGTATGACTGAGAGAGCCAGGGTATAATAATTTGAAGTGTTTGCACCAGCGCTAATGTGGGACGAGAGTTATAGCAAAGATATGAAAGGGGTAGCGATAATAAATATGTGAAAGGGCAATAGTGACACCAAAATAAGCCACCTATTTATAAAACTGACATGGAAGAAATTCTAAAGGTTAGCTTCTGAAATTGTAGCCGATATTAAAAAATTTCTCGTCGTTGGCAGGATTTGAACCTGCTCGGGGGGACCCCAATGGATTTCTAGTCCATCGCCTTAACCACTCGGCCACAACAACTGACAGCAAATTTTGTGCAAATAATCTGTATGAAAGTTGTCAAGGTGTCCCACAGAAAATTCCTGATATCCTGCAATGCACTTTTTAAAAATAATGTTTGTTTCAGCAGGCACATTCTCTCCTAAAAACAAAAATAAGGCTACATCTTATAATCATGTGTGTTTAAATAATTTGTCGTTAGATTGTTTAAATATTTTAAAGGATCTGTTTTTAATAGACATTTTACAAAAACAACTGGTACATTTGGTAATTCTGTAAAAGAAATACCCAACTGCCGTGACATTGCCAACCACAATGCTGTGACTCGGATTCGAACCGAGGTTGCTGCGGCCACAATGCAGAGTACTAACCACTATACAATCACGGCGAGCTACTTGGGCTCAAAAACATACAGTGACATGGAGAATTTATAATTCGAAACACTCAGGGAACTCCTGTGATAGGCTGAATGTGTTCATTGCTTCCTCATTCCTTATACAAAGGCTTTGTCTCCTCAGTGGTTGATAGGCTGAAACCGTTTCCTGGCCGCCTGCTTGTGAACTGCCAGAAGTCAAAGATCACACATACACTTGTGGGCCTGTGATGGGACACCAATGCAGAGAAACACACCTGGCGCAGATCTTCTATTCTGTCTATTAGACCTGCATCTCCCCTGTACCTCCTCAAGCCATCTGTATGTGAAGCAAGAAAAAGTTAAGGAGCGGTCCATCTACACTTTTATAGGGAGGATGCTGCCGTGAGCTCCTCCCAGCTAATCACACAAACAGCAGTAAAGCAAGATAACTACACAGTTAGGGGGGACTGCATGGATAGGTTTTTGAGGAATTATTGAAACTGACCTCAGTGACCCATGATCAGAGCTGTGGCTAATGACTGCGTGCCCAATTATGATGAAACAAGCACCATGGCTCGTAGGGGCCCCACAACACGCTTTTCTTAGCTCATTCAATTAAAGTATAAACCTCTGCCATGTATGAGTGGTAAAGGCTTGTTAATTTGGTTGCTTTTCCAATTCACGTCTGACAACAAGATGAAGGAACATTGGGGCATCAGAAGCTTTGGAAAGTAGCCACCAACCTCAGAGAAAGAGAGAAAGAGGGAAAAGGCAGTATGAGGTGTGGAGAAAACAGCAGCAGGTACAAGGAGCTCAAATGAGATTAATGGCGCCTAAATAGAGCACGTAAAGGAACAGTTACAAATCTAAGAAAAGGGAAAGAAAGACTAGGAAAAAAACACGGAAAGAGCCTGTAGATAAAATTCTCTTCCTGGGACAGCAGGCTAAGAGAAATTACACAGGGAGCAGTTAAGCTTGTAATACGGGGAGAATAGAAAAGAAAATGCAGTTTTATGAAGTGTGTTTGCCTTATCCAGCAAGCACTTTTGTTTTATTTTTCTATTTGCTTCTTTTATTGGTAAAGTAAGTTTCAAGTGCATGAATGGTATGACTGAGAGAGCCAGGGTATACTAATTTGAAGTGTTTGCACCAGCGCTAATGTAGGACGAGAGTTATAGCAAAGATATGAAAGGGGTAGCGATAATAAATATGTGAAAGGACAATAGTGACACCAAAATAAGCCACCTATTTATAAGACTGACATGGAAGAAATTCTAAAGGTTAACTTCTGAAATTGTAGCCGATGTTAAAAAGTTTCTCGTTGTAGGCAGGATTCGAACCTGCGCTGGGAGACCCCAATGGATTTCTAGTCCATCGCCTTAACCACTCGGCCACAACAACTGACTGTAAATTTTGTGCAAATAATCTGTATGAAAGTTTTCAAGGTGTCCCACAGCAAATTCCTGGTATTCTGCAATGCACTTTTTTAAAATAATGTATTTTTCAGCAGGCACATTCTCTCCTAAAAACAAAAATTGCATGAGTATATCTCTAGTTTGGAAAAGGATAGGCTTTCATGCATACTCTCATGTGGCACTCAAGTTTTTGGGACCCTATTGCACTCTGTTTTCGTGCTGCTTTTAGTCTATGGCCCATATTACAGAAGTCTACCATCTTTGAGTATTTGAGGCTCCTTTGTAAGTGCTTTATCTTTTTTACTTGAAGAGCTATATAATAAAGGGGTCAGGGAAAGATTGCATTTATGGAAGATAAAAGAAGGCACACTTGTCTCACCAAATGCCGTAGAGAAACCTGATGTTTTACTCATGTTATCCTTAGTTTGTTTTTGTTAGACCTTGCATTCTTAAGGTGGCCTCAACCCTACCTTATTGCTTTTCACCTACGCATTTTGCTGTATCTTTTTGTTGGCCTTAGGACTCTGATCACTTTATTGCTACTAATCAGTGCTGAAGTGAACGTGCTTCTTCCCTAATCATGTGTGTAATTGGAGTATACCTGACTGACAGATTTCATTGACTTGAAAGCCCCTTGTAAAGTGGTATACCATATACCCAGGAACTGATTGTGCCGCCCAAAAAAGTATCATTTCAAACCTGTCTCAAGCCTGCTACTGCAGTGCCTGTGCTGCAGTGTACTGCCACTTCGACTTGCCATTTAAAACTACTTGCCAAGCCTTAAACTCCAATTTTATTACATATAATTAACCAAAAGGTAGGCCCTAGGTAGTCCTAGGGGCATCATGCTATGTAAGTAAAAGGTAAGACATGTACTGTGGTAGTTTGCATGTCCTGGTAGTACAAAACAGTCTATTACATTCTTCACTACTGTGAGGTCTGCCCCTCTCGTAGGTTAGCATTGGGTATTCCCTTATACTTTTTGGGGGTAATTCCATATCAGAGAGGAGAGGCTTTATTTATTTATTGATAAATCCTATTTACTGGTGAGGTTGGATTTAACTTTACTACTTTATAAATGCCATTTTTAGAGAGTGAGCATTTCTCTGCACTTACTGCTCTATTTGCCTGAAAACCTGTCTCCAATTGACGTCTGGATTGGGCTGCGAGACAGCTACATTTGTGCATTCCCTCTAGACAGCCACAATACAGGTCACTCAACTGCAACTGCATCCATCTGCATTCTGATTGGCATGGGGGAGAGCTCCATTCCCCCACCGCAAATAGGTTCAAGAATGATAATTTATGTCAGTAGGTACAATATAGCTACATCTTATAATCATGTGTGTTAAAATAATTTGTCGTTAGATCGTTTAAATATTTTAAAGGATCTGTTTTTAATAGACATTTTACAAAAACAACTGGTACATTTGGTAATTCTGTAAAAGAAAAACCCAACTGCCGTGACATTGCCAACCACAATGCCGTGACTCGGATTCGAACCGAGGTTGCTGCGGCCACAACGCAGAGTACTAACCATTATACGATCACGGCGAGCTACTTGGGCTCAATAACATACAGTGACATGGAGAATTTATAATTCGGTACACTCAGGGAACTCCTGTGATAGGCTGAATGTGTTAATTGCTTCCTCATTCCTTATACAAAGGCTTTGTCTCCTCAGTGGTTGATAGGCTGAAACTGTTTCCTGGCCGCCTGCTTGTGAACTGCCAGGAGTCAAAGATCACACATACACTTGTGGGCCTGTGATGGGACACCAATGCAGAGAAACACACCTGGCGCAGATCTTCTATACTGTCTAGTAGACCTGCATCTCCCCTGTACCTCCTCAAGCCATCTGTATGTGAAGCAAGAAAGAGTTAAGGAGCGGTCCATCTACACTTTTATAGGGAGGATGCTGCCAGGAGCTCCTCCCAGCTAATCACACAAACAGCAGTAAAGCAAGATAACTACACAGTTAGGGGGGACTGCATGGTTAGGTTTTTGAGGAATTATTGAAACTGACCTCAGTGACCCATGATCAGAGCTGTGGCTAATGACTGCGTGCCTAATTATGATGAAGCAAGCACCATGGCTCGTAGGGGCCCCACAACACGCTTTTCTTAGCTCAATTAAAGTATAAACCTCTGCCATATATGAGTGGTAAAGGCTTGTTAATTTGGTTGCTTTTCCAATTCACGTCTGACAACAAGATGAAGGAACATTGGGGCATCAGAAGCTTTGGAAAGTAGCCACCAACCTCAGAGAAAGAGAGAAAGAGGGAAAAGGCAGTATGAGGTGTGGAGAAAACAGCAGCAGGTACAAGGAGCTCAAATGAGATTAATGGCGCCTAAATAGAGCACGTAAAGGAACAGTTACAAATCTAAGAAAAAGGAAAGAAAGACTAGGAAAAAAACACGGAAAGGGCCTGTAGATAAAATTCTCTTCCTGGGACAGCAGGCTAAGAGAAATTACACAGGGAGCAGTTAAGCTTGTAACACGGGGAGAATAGAAAAGAAAATGCAGTTTTATGAAGTGTGTTTGCCTTATCCAGCAAGCACTTTTGTTTTATTTTTCTATTTGCTTCTTTTATTGGTAAAGTAAGTTTCAAGTGCATGAATGGTATGACTGAGAGAGCCAGGGTATAATAATTTGAAGTGTTTGCACCAGCGCTAATGTAGGACGAGAGTTATAGCAAAGATATGAAAGGGGTAGCGATAATAAATATGTGAAAGGGCAATAGTGACACCAAAATAAGCCACCTATTTATAAAACTGACATGGAAGAAATTCTAAAGGTTAGCTTCTGAAATTGTAGCCGATATTAAAAAATTTCTCGTCGTTGGCAGGATTCGAACCTGCGCGGGGGGACCCCAATGGATTTCTAGTCCATCGCCTTAACCACTCGGCCACAACAACTGACTGCAAATTTTGTGCAAATAATCTGTATGAAAGTTGTCAAGGTGTCCCACAGAAAATTCCTGATATCCTGCAATGCACTTTTTAAAAATAATGTTTGTTTCAGCAGGCACATTCTCTCCTAAAAACAAAAATAAGGCTACATCTTATAATCATGTGTGTTTAAATAATTTGTCGTTAGATTGTTTAAATATTTTAAAGGATCTGTTTTTAATAGACATTTTACAAAAACAACTGGTACATTTGGTAATTCTGTAAAAGAAAAACCCAACTGCCGTGACATTGCCAACCACAATGCTGTGACTCGGATTCGAACCGAGGTTGCTGCGGCCACAACGCAGAGTACTAACCACTATACAATCACGGCGAGCTACTTGGGCTCAATAACATACAGTGACATGGAGAATTTATAATTCGAAACACTCAGGGAACTCCTGTGATAGGCTGAATGTGTTCATTGCTTCCTCATTCCTTATACAAAGGCTTTGTCTCCTCAGTGGTTGATAGGCTGAAACCGTTTCCTGGCCGCCTGCTTGTGAACTGCCAGAAGTCAAAGATCACACATACACTTGTGGGCCTGTGATGGGACACCAATGCAGAGAAACACACCTGGCGCAGATCTTCTATACTGTCTAGTAGACCTGCATCTCCCCTGTACCTCCTCAAGCCATCTGTATGTGAAGCAAGAAAGAGTTAAGGAGCGGTCCATCTACACTTTTATAGGGAGGATGCTGCCATGAGCTCCTCCCAGCTAATCACACAAACAGCAGTAAAGCAAGATAACTACACAGTTAGGGGGGACTGCATGGTTAGGTTTTTGAGGAATTATTGAAACTGACCTCAGTGACCCATGATCAGAGCTGTGGCTAATGACTGCGTGCCTAATTATGATGAAGCAAGCACCATGGCTCGTAGGGGCCCCACAACACGCTTTTCTTAGCTCAATTAAAGTATAAACCTCTGCCATATATGAGTGGTAAAGGCTTGTTAATTTGGTTGCTTTTCCAATTCACGTCTGACAACAAGATGAAGGAACATTGGGGCATCAGAAGCTTTGGAAAGTAGCCACCAACCTCAGAGAAAGAGAGAAAGAGGGAAAAGGCAGTATGAGGTGTGGAGAAAACAGCAGCAGGTACAAGGAGCTCAAATGAGATTAATGGCGCCTAAATAGAGCACGTAAAGGAACAGTTACAAATCTAAGAAAAAGGAAAGAAAGACTAGGAAAAAAACACGGAAAGGGCCTGTAGATAAAATTCTCTTCCTGGGACAGCAGGCTAAGAGAAATTACACAGGGAGCAGTTAAGCTTGTAACACGGGGAGAATAGAAAAGAAAATGCAGTTTTATGAAGTGTGTTTGCCTTATCCAGCAAGCACTTTTGTTTTATTTTTCTATTTGCTTCTTTTATTGGTAAAGTAAGTTTCAAGTGCATGAATGGTATGACTGAGAGAGCCAGGGTATAATAATTTGAAGTGTTTGCACCAGCGCTAATGTAGGACGAGAGTTATAGCAAAGATATGAAAGGGGTAGCGATAATAAATATGTGAAAGGGCAATAGTGACACCAAAATAAGCCACCTATTTATAAAACTGACATGGAAGAAATTCTAAAGGTTAGCTTCTGAAATTGTAGCCGATATTAAAAAATTTCTCGTCGTTGGCAGGATTCGAACCTGCGCGGGGGGACCCCAATGGATTTCTAGTCCATCGCCTTAACCACTCGGCCACAACAACTGACTGCAAATTTTGTGCAAATAATCTGTATGAAAGTTGTCAAGGTGTCCCACAGAAAATTCCTGATATCCTGCAATGCACTTTTTAAAAATAATGTTTGTTTCAGCAGGCACATTCTCTCCTAAAAACAAAAATAAGGCTACATCTTATAATCATGTGTGTTTAAATAATTTGTCGTTAGATTGTTTAAATATTTTAAAGGATCTGTTTTTAATAGACATTTTACAAAAACAACTGGTACATTTGGTAATTCTGTAAAAGAAAAACCCAACTGCCGTGACATTGCCAACCACAATGCTGTGACTCGGATTCGAACCGAGGTTGCTGCGGCCACAACGCAGAGTACTAACCACTATACAATCACGGCGAGCTACTTGGGCTCAATAACATACAGTGACATGGAGAATTTATAATTCGAAACACTCAGGGAACTCCTGTGATAGGCTGAATGTGTTCATTGCTTCCTCATTCCTTATACAAAGGCTTTGTCTCCTCAGTGGTTGATAGGCTGAAACCGTTTCCTGGCCGCCTGCTTGTGAACTGCCAGAAGTCAAAGATCACACATACACTTGTGGGCCTGTGATGGGACACCAATGCAGAGAAACACACCTGGCGCAGATCTTCTATTCTGTCTATTAGACCTGCATCTCCCCTGTACCTCCTCAAGCCATATGTATGTGAAGCAAGAAAAAGTTAAGGAGCGGTCCTTCTACACTTTTATAGGGAGGATGCTGCCGTGAGCTCCTCCCAGCTAATCACACAAACAGCAGTAAAGCAAGATAACTACACAGTTAGGGGGGACTGCATGGATAGGTTTTTGAGGAATTATTGAAACTGACCTCAGTGACCCATGATCAGAGCTGTGGCTAATGACTGCGTGCCCAATTATGATGAAGCAAGCACCATGGCTCGTAGGGGCCCCACAACACGCTTTTCTTAGCTCATTGAATTAAAGTATAAACCTCTGCCATGTATGAGTGGTAAAGGCTTGTTAATTTGGTTGCTTTTCCAATTCACGTCTGACAACAAGATGAAGGAACATTGGGGCATCAGAAGCTTTGGAAAGTAGCCACCAACCTCAGAGAAAGAGAGAAAGAGGGAAAAGGCAGTATGAGGTGTGGAGAAAACAGCAGCAGGTACAAGGAGCTCAAATGAGATTAATGGCGCCTAAATAGAGCACGTAAAGGAACAGTTACAAATCTAAGAAAAGGGAAAGAAAGACTAGGAAAAAAACACGGAAAGAGCCTGTAGATAAAATTCTCTTCCTGGGACAGCAGGCTAAGAGAAATTACACAGGGAGCAGTTAAGCTTGTAATACGGGGAGAATAGAAAAGAAAATGCAGTTTTATGAAGTGTGTTTGCCTTATCCAGCAAGCACTTTTGTTTTATTTTTCTATTTGCTTCTTTTATTGGTAAAGTAAGTTTCAAGTGCATGAATGGTATGACTGAGAGAGCCAGGGTATAATAATTTGAAGTGTTTGCACCAGCGCTAATGTAGGACGAGAGTTATAGCAAAGATATGAAAGGGGTAGCGATAATAAAATAAATATGTGAAAGGGCAATAGTGACACCAAACTATGCCACCTATTTATAAAACTGACATGGAAGAAATTCTAAAGGTTAACTTCTGAAATTGTAGCCGATGTTAAAAAGTTTCTCATTGTTGGCAGGATTCGAACCTGCGCGGGGAGACCCAAATGGATTTCTAGTCCATCGCCTTAACCACTCGGCCACAACAACTGACTGTAAGTCATGTGCAAATAATCTGCATGAAAGTTTTCAAGGTGTGCCACAGCAAATTCCTGATATCCTGCAATGCACTTTTTAAAAATAATGCTTTTTTCAGCAGACACATTCTCTCCTAAAAACAAAAATAAGGCTACATCTTATGTGTGTTTAAATAATTTGTCGTTAGATCGTTTAAATATTTTAAAGGAACTGTTTTTAATAGACATTTTACAAAAACAACTGGTACATTTGGTAATTCTGTAAAAGAAAAACCCAACTGCCGTGACATTGCCAACCACAATGCCGTGACTCGGATTCGAACCGAGGTTGCTGCAGCCACAACGCAGAGTACTAACCACTATACGATCACGGCGAGCTACTTGGGCTCAATAACATACAGTGACATGGAGAATTTATAATTCGAAACACTCAGGGAACTCCAGTGATAGGCTGAATGTGTTCATTGCTTCCTCATTCCTTATACAAAGGCTTTGTCTCCTCAGTGGTTGATAGGCTGAAACCGTTTCCTGGTTGCCTGCTTGTGAACTGCCAGAAGTCAAAGATCACACATACACTTGTTGGCCTGTGATGGGACACCAATGCAGAGAAACACACCTGGCGCAGATCTTCTATTCTGTCTATTAGACCTGCATCTCCCCTGTACCTCCTCAAGCCATCTGTATGTGAAGCAAGAAAAAGTTAAGGAGCGGTCCATCTACACTTTTATAGGGAGGATGCTGCCGTGAGCTCCTCCCAGCTAATCACACAAACAGCAGTAAAGCAAGATAACTACACAGTTAGGGGGGACTGCATGGTTAGGTTTTTGAGGAATTATTGAAACTGACCTCAGAGACCCATGATCAGAGCTGTGGCTAATGACTGCGTGCCTAATTATGATGAAGCAAGCACCAAGGCTCGTAGGGGCCCCACAACACGCTTTTCTTAGCTCAATTAAAGTATAAACCTCTGCCATGTATGAGTGGTAAGGGCTTGTTAATTTGGTTGCTTTTCCAATTCACGTCTGACAACGAGATGAAGGAACATTGGGGCATCAGACGCTTTGGAAAGTAGCCACCAACCTCAGAGAAAGAGAGAAAGAGGGAAAAGGCAGTATGAGGTGTGGATAAAACAGCAGCAGGTACAAGGAGCTCAAATGAGATTAATGGCGCCTAAATAGAGCACGTAAAGGAACAGTTACAAATCTAAGAAAAGGGAAAGAAAGACTAGGAAAAAAACACGGAAAGAGCCTGTAGATAAAATTCTCTTCCTGGGACAGCAGGCTAAGAGAAATTACACAGGGAGCCGTTAAGCTTGTAACACAGGGAGAATAGTAGGCCTGGGCGAAGCACTACGCTCCGCTCGCGGAGTTTGCGAAGTTTTTGCAACTTCGCACTACGCGAGCGGCACGTAGTACAGTGCGAACATGCGTAGTGCAGCGTAGCGTAGTGCAGCGCTCATTTTTTGCTTGTTCGCGGTCCTGAAAGTCATGTTCGCGACCACGAGCAAGCAAAATGACATCCCGGCGAGATTCTTGCTTGTTCGCGGTCCTGAACGTCATGTTCGCGACCGCGAGCAAGCAACGCTCAACGCGAGGAGGTCAGGTTTTTCATTGTGAGTGGTTGCGCATGCTCGCGACCGCTCTCAATGAGAAACTACCTGTTCGCGTTGAGAAAGCTGCCGCTCGAGTAATAATCTCCTCGAGCAGCAGAAAACTACAGCTCGCACTGTGCAAGATGCCGTTTTCAATGCTTGCACAGTGCCGGATGCTTGTTCGCACTGTGCAATCATTGAAAACACATCTTGCACAGTGCGAACATGCTACTACGCAGCTCGCGTAGTGCTACGTGAAGTTCGCGTAGTGCTAAGTGCACTTCGCGTAGCTTCGCGTAGCACTACTTCGCGAACTACGCCCACCCCTAGAGAATAGAAAAGAAAATGCAGTTTTATGAAGTGTGTTTGCCTAATCCAGCAAGCACTTTTGTTTTATTTTTTTATTTGCTTCTTTTATTGGTAAAGTAAGTTTCAAGTGCATGAATGGTATGACTGAGAGAGCCAGGGTATAATAATTTGAAGTGTTTGCACCAGCGCTAATGTGGGACGAGAGTTATAGCAAAGATATGAAAGGGGTAGCGATAATAAATATGTGAAAGGGCAATAGTGACCCCAAAATAAGCCACCTATTTATAAAACTGACATGGAAGAAATTCAAAAGGTTAACTTCTGAAATTGTAGCCGATGTTAAAAAGTTTCTCGTTGTTGGCAGGATTTGAACATGCGCGGGGGGACCCCAATGGATTTCTAGTCCATCGCCTTAACCACTCAGCCACAACAACTGACTGTAAGTTTTGTGCAAATAATCTGTATGCAAGTTTTCAAGGTGTCCCACAGCAAATTCCTGATATTCTGCAATGCACTTTTTAAAAATAATGTCTTTTTCAGCAGGCACATTCTCTCCTAAAAACAAAAATAAGGCTACATCTCATAATCATGTGTGTTTAAATAATTTGTCGTTAGATTGTTTAAATATTTTAAAGGATCTGTTTTTAATAGACATTTTACAAAAACAACTGGTACATTTGGTAATTCTGTAAAAGAAAAACCCAACTGCCGTAACATTGCCAACCACAATGCCGTGACTCGGATTCGAACCGAGGTTGCTGCGGCCACAACGCAGAGTACTAACCACTATACGATCACGGCGAGCTACTTGGGCTCAATAACATACAGTGACATGGAGAATTTATAATTCAAAACACTCAGGGAACTCCTGTGATAGGCTGAATGTGTTCATTGCTTCCTCATTCCTTATACAAAGGCTTTGTCTCCTCAGTGGTTGATAGGCTGAAACCGTTTCCTGGCCGCCTGCTTGTGAACTGCCAGAAGTCAAAGATCAAACATACACTTGTGGGCCTGTGATGGGACACCAATGCAGAGAAACACAAATGGCGCAGATCTTCTATTCTGTCTATTAGACCTGCATCTCCCCTGAACCTCCTCAAGCCATCTGTATGTGAAGCAAGAAAAAGTTAAGGAGCGGTCCATCTACACTTTTTTAGGGAGGATGCTGCTGTGAACTCCTCCCAGCTAATCACACAAACAGCAGTAAAGCAAGATAACTACACAGTTAGGGGGGACTGCATGGTTAGGTTTTTGAGGAATTATTGAAACTGACCTCAGTGACCCATGATCAGAGCTGTGGCTAATGACTGCTTGCCCAATTATGATGAAGCAAGCACCATGGCTCGTAGGGGCCCCACAACACGCTTTTCTTAGCTCATTGAATTAAAGTATAAACTTTTGCCACGTGTAAGTGGTAAAGGCTTGTTAATTTGGTTGCTTTTCCAATTCACGTCTGACAACAAGATGAAGGAACATTGGGGCATCAGAAGCTTTGGAAAGTAGCCACCAACCTCAGAGAAAGAGAGAAAGAGGGAAAAGGCAGTATGAGGTGTGGAGAAAACAGCAGCAGGTACAAGGAGCACAAATGAGATTAATGGCGCCTAACTAGAGCACATAAAGGAACAGTTACAAATCTAAGAAAAGGGAAAGAAAGACTAGGAAAAAAACACGGAAAGAGCCTGTAGATAAAATTCTCTTCCTGGGACAGCAGGCTAAGAGAAATTACACAGGGAGCAGTTAAGCTTGTAATACGGGGAGAATAGAAAAGAAAATGCAGTTTTATGAAGTGTGTTTGCCTTATCCAGCAAGCACTTTTGTTTTATTTTTCTATTTGCTTCTTTTATTGGTAAAGTAAGTTTCAAGTGCATGAATGGTATGACTGAGAGAGCCAGGGTATAATAATTTGAAGTGTTTGCACCAGCGCTAATGTAGGACGAGAGTTATAGCAAAGATATGAAAGGGGTAGCGATAATAAAATAAATATGTGAAAGGGCAATAGTGACACCAAAATATGCCACCTATTTATAAAACTGACATGGAAGAAATTCTAAAGGTTAACTTCTGAAATTGTAGCCGATGTTAAAAAGTTTCTCATTGTTGGCAGGATTCGAACCTGCGCGGGGAGACCCAAATGGATTTATAGTCCATCGCCTTAACCACTCGGCCACAACAACTGACTGTAAGTCTTGTGCAAATAATCTGCATGAAAGTTTTCAAGGTGTGCCACAGCAAATTCCTGATATCCTGCAATGCACTTTTTAAAAATAATGTTTTTTTCAGCAGGCACATTCTCTCCTAAAAACAAAAATAAGGCTACATCTTATAATCATGTGTGTTTAAATAATTTGTCATTAGATCGTTTAAATATTTTAAAGGATCTGTTTTTAATAGACATTTTACAAAAACAACTGGTACATTTGGTAATTCTGTAAAAGAAAAACCCAACTGCCGTGACATTGCCAACCACAATGCCGTGACTCGGATTCGAACCGAGGTTGCTGCAGCCACAACGCAGAGTACTAACCACTATACGATCACGGCGAGCTACTTGGGCTCAATAACATACAGTGACATGGAGAATTTATAATTCGAAACACTCAGGGAACTCCAGTGATAGGCTGAATGTGTTCATTGCTTCCTCATTCCTTATACAAAGGCTTTGTCTCCTCAGTGGTTGATAGGCTGAAACCGTTTCCTGGTTGCCTGCTTGTGAACTGCCAGAAGTCAAAGATCACACATACACTTGTTGGCCTGTGATGGGACACCAATGCAGAGAAACACACCTGGCGCAGATCTTCTATTCTGTCTATTAGACCTGCATCTCCCCTGTACCTCCTCAAGCCATCTGTATGTGAAGCAAGAAAAAGTTAAGGAGCGGTCCATCTACACTTTTATAGGGAGGCTGCTGCCGTGAGCTCCTCCCAGCTAATCACACAAACAGCAGTAAAGCAAGATAACTACACAGTTAGGGGGGACTGCATGGTTAGGTTTTTGAGGAATTATTGAAACTGACCTCAGTGACCCATGATCAGAGCTGTGGCTAATGACTGCGTGCCTAATTATGATGAAGCAAGCACCATGGCTCGTAGGGGCCCCACAACACGCTTTTCTTAGCTCAATTAAAGTATAAACCTCTGCCATATATGAGTGGTAAAGGCTTGTTAATTTGGTTGCTTTTCCAATTCACGTCTGACAACAAGATGAAGGAACATTGGGGCATCAGAAGCTTTGGAAAGTAGCCACCAACCTCAGAGAAAGAGAGAAAGAGGGAAAAGGCAGTATGAGGTGTGGAGAAAACAGCAGCAGGTACAAGGAGCTCAAATGAGATTAATGGCGCCTAAATAGAGCACGTAAAGGAACAGTTACAAATCTAAGAAAAAGGAAAGAAAGACTAGGAAAAAAACACGGAAAGGGCCTGTAGATAAAATTCTCTTCCTGGGACAGCAGGCTAAGAGAAATTACACAGGGAGCAGTTAAGCTTGTAACACGGGGAGAATAGAAAAGAAAATGCAGTTTTATGAAGTGTGTTTGCCTTATCCAGCAAGCACTTTTGTTTTATTTTTCTATTTGCTTCTTTTATTGGTAAAGTAAGTTTCAAGTGCATGAATGGTATGACTGAGAGAGCCAGGGTATAATAATTTGAAGTGTTTGCACCAGCGCTAATGTAGGACGAGAGTTATAGCAAAGATATGAAAGGGGTAGCGATAATAAATATGTGAAAGGGCAATAGTGACACCAAAATAAGCCACCTATTTATAAAACTGACATGGAAGAAATTCTAAAGGTTAGCTTCTGAAATTGTAGCCGATATTAAAAAATTTCTCGTCGTTGGCAGGATTCGAACCTGCGCGGGGGGACCCCAATGGATTTCTAGTCCAGCGCCTTAACCACTCGGCCACAACAACTGACTGCAAATTTTGTGCAAATAATCTGTATGAAAGTTGTCAAGGTGTCCCACAGAAAATTCCTGATATCCTGCAATGCACTTTTTAAAAATAATGTTTGTTTCAGCAGGCACATTCTCTCCTAAAAACAAAAATAAGGCTACATCTTATAATCATGTGTGTTTAAATAATTTGTCGTTAGATTGTTTAAATATTTTAAAGGATCTGTTTTTAATAGACATTTTACAAAAACAACTGGTACATTTGGTAATTCTGTAAAAGAAAAACCCAACTGCCGTGACATTGCCAACCACAATGCTGTGACTCGGATTCGAACCGAGGTTGCTGCGGCCACAACGCAGAGTACTAACCACTATACAATCACGGCGAGCTACTTGGGCTCAATAACATACAGTGACATGGAGAATTTATAATTCGAAACACTCAGGGAACTCCTGTGATAGGCTGAATGTGTTCATTGCTTCCTCATTCCTTATACAAAGGCTTTGTCTCCTCAGTGGTTGATAGGCTGAAACCGTTTCCTGGCCGCCTGCTTGTGAACTGCCAGAAGTCAAAGATCACACATACACTTGTGGGCCTGTGATGGGACACCAATGCAGAGAAACACACCTGGCGCAGATCTTCTATTCTGTCTATTAGACCTGCATCTCCCCTGTACCTCCTCAAGCCATATGTATGTGAAGCAAGAAAAAGTTAAGGAGCGGTCCTTCTACACTTTTATAGGGAGGATGCTGCCGTGAGCTCCTCCCAGCTAATCACACAAACAGCAGTAAAGCAAGATAACTACACAGTTAGGGGGGACTGCATGGATAGGTTTTTGAGGAATTATTGAAACTGACCTCAGTGACCCATGATCAGAGCTGTGGCTAATGACTGCGTGCCCAATTATGATGAAGCAAGCACCATGGCTCGTAGGGGCCCCACAACACGCTTTTCTTAGCTCATTGAATTAAAGTATAAACCTCTGCCATGTATGAGTGGTAAAGGCTTGTTAATTTGGTTGCTTTTCCAATTCACGTCTGACAACAAGATGAAGGAACATTGGGGCATCAGAAGCTTTGGAAAGTAGCCACCAACCTCAGAGAAAGAGAGAAAGAGGGAAAAGGCAGTATGAGGTGTGGAGAAAACAGCAGCAGGTACAAGGAGCTCAAATGAGATTAATGGCGCCTAAATAGAGCACGTAAAGGAACAGTTACAAATCTAAGAAAAGGGAAAGAAAGACTAGGAAAAAAACACGGAAAGAGCCTGTAGATAAAATTCTCTTCCTGGGACAGCAGGCTAAGAGAAATTACACAGGGAGCAGTTAAGCTTGTAATACGGGGAGAATATAAAAGAAAATGCAGTTTTATGAAGTGTGTTTGCCTTATCCAGCAAGCACTTTTGTTTTATTTTTCTATTTGCTTCTTTTATTGGTAAAGTAAGTTTCAAGTGCATGAATGGTATGACTGAGAGAGCCAGGGTATAATAATTTGAAGTGTTTGCACCAGCGCTAATGTAGGACGAGAGTTATAGCAAAGATATGAAAGGGGTAGCGATAATAAAATAAATATGTGAAAGGGCAATAGTGACACCAAACTATGCCACCTATTTATAAAACTGACATGGAAGAAATTCTAAAGGTTAACTTCTGAAATTGTAGCCGATGTTAAAAAGTTTCTCATTGTTGGCAGGATTCGAACCTGCGCGGGGAGACCCAAATGGATTTCTAGTCCATCGCCTTAACCACTCGGCCACAACAACTGACTGTAAGTCTTGTGCAAATAATCTGCATGAAAGTTTTCAAGGTGTGCCACAGCAAATTCCTGATATCCTGCAATGCACTTTTTAAAAATAATGCTTTTTTCAGCAGGCACATTCTCTCCTAAAAACAAAAATAAGGCTACATCTTATGTGTGTTTAAATAATTTGTCGTTAGATCGTTTAAATATTTTAAAGGAACTGTTTTTAATAGACATTTTACAAAAACAACTGGTACATTTGGTAATTCTGTAAAAGAAAAACCCAACTGCCGTGACATTGCCAACCACAATGCCGTGACTCGGATTCGAACCGAGGTTGCTGCAGCCACAACGCAGAGTACTAACCACTATACGATCACGGCGAGCTACTTGGGCTCAATAACATACAGTGACATGGAGAATTTATAATTCGAAACACTCAGGGAACTCCAGTGATAGGCTGAATGTGTTCATTGCTTCCTCATTCCTTATACAAAGGCTTTGTCTCCTCAGTGGTTGATAGGCTGAAACCGTTTCCTGGTTGCCTGCTTGTGAACTGCCAGAAGTCAAAGATCACACATACACTTGTTGGCCTGTGATGGGACACCAATGCAGAGAAACACACCTGGCGCAGATCTTCTATTCTGTCTATTAGACCTGCATCTCCCCTGTACCTCCTCAAGCCATCTGTATGTGAAGCAAGAAAAAGTTAAGGAGCGGTCCATCTACACTTTTATAGGGAGGATGCTGCCGTGAGCTCCTCCCAGCTAATCACACAAACAGCAGTAAAGCAAGATAACTACACAGTTAGGGGGGACTGCATGGTTAGGTTTTTGAGGAATTATTGAAACTGACCTCAGAGACCCATGATCAGAGCTGTGGCTAATGACTGCGTGCCTAATTATGATGAAGCAAGCACCAAGGCTCGTAGGGGCCCCACAACACGCTTTTCTTAGCTCAATTAAAGTATAAACCTCTGCCATGTATGAGTGGTAAGGGCTTGTTAATTTGGTTGCTTTTCCAATTCACGTCTGACAACGAGATGAAGGAACATTGGGGCATCAGACGCTTTGGAAAGTAGCCACCAACCTCAGAGAAAGAGAGAAAGAGGGAAAAGGCAGTATGAGGTGTGGATAAAACAGCAGCAGGTACAAGGAGCTCAAATGAGATTAATGGCGCCTAAATAGAGCACGTAAAGGAACAGTTACAAATCTAAGAAAAGGGAAAGAAAGACTAGGAAAAAAACACGGAAAGAGCCTGTAGATAAAATTCTCTTCCTGGGACAGCAGGCTAAGAGAAATTACACAGGGAGCCGTTAAGCTTGTAACACAGGGAGAATAGTAGGCCTGGGCGAAGCACTACGCTCCGCTCGCGGAGTTTGCGAAGTTTTTGCAACTTCGCACTACGCGAGCGGCACGTAGTACAGTGCGAACATGCGTAGTGCAGCGTAGCGTAGTGCAGCGCTCATTTTTTGCTTGTTCGCGGTCCTGAAAGTCATGTTCGCGACAACGAGCAAGCAAAATGACATCCCGGCGAGATTCTTGCTTGTTCGCGGTCCTGAACGTCATGTTCGCGACCACGAGCAAGCAACGCTCAACGCGAGGAGGTCAGGTTTTTCATTGTGAGTGGTTGCGCATGCTCGCGACCGCTCTCAATGAGAAACTACCTGTTCGCGTTGAGAAAGCTGCCGCTCGAGTAATAATCTCCTCGAGCAGCAGAAAACTACAGCTCGCACTGTGCAAGATGCCGTTTTCAATGCTTGCACAGTGCCGGATGCTTGTTCGCACTGTGCAATCATTGAAAACACATCTTGCACAGTGCGAACATGCTACTACGCAGCTCGCGTAGTGCTACGTGAAGTTCGCGTAGTGCTAAGTGCACTTCGCGTAGCTTCGCGTAGCACTACTTCGCGAACTACGCCCACCCCTAGAGAATAGAAAAGAAAATGCAGTTTTATGAAGTGTGTTTGCCTAATCCAGCAAGCACTTTTGTTTTATTTTTCTATTTGCTTCTTTTATTGGTAAAGTAAGTTTCAAGTGCATGAATGGTATGACTGAGAGAGCCAGGGTATAATAATTTGAAGTGTTTGCACCAGCGCTAATGTGGGACGAGAGTTATAGCAAAGATATGAAAGGGGTAGCGATAATAAATATGTGAAAGGGCAATAGTGACCCCAAAATAAGCCACCTATTTATAAAACTGACATGGAAGAAATTCAAAAGGTTAACTTCTGAAATTGTAGCCGATGTTAAAAAGTTTCTCGTTGTTGGCAGGATTTGAACATGCGCGGGGGGACCCCAATGGATTTCTAGTCCATCGCCTTAACCACTCAGCCACAACAACTGACTGTAAGTTTTGTGCAAATAATCTGTATGCAAGTTTTCAAGGTGTCCCACAGCAAATTCCTGATATTCTGCAATGCACTTTTTAAAAATAATGTCTTTTTCAGCAGGCACATTCTCTCCTAAAAACAAAAATAAGGCTACATCTCATAATCATGTGTGTTTAAATAATTTGTCGTTAGATTGTTTAAATATTTTAAAGGATCTGTTTTTAATAGACATTTTACAAAAACAACTGGTACATTTGGTAATTCTGTAAAAGAAAAACCCAACTGCCGTAACATTGCCAACCACAATGCCGTGACTCGGATTCGAACCGAGGTTGCTGCGGCCACAACGCAGAGTACTAACCACTATACGATCACGGCGAGCTACTTGGGCTCAATAACATACAGTGACATGGAGAATTTATAATTCAAAACACTCAGGGAACTCCTGTGATAGGCTGAATGTGTTCATTGCTTCCTCATTCCTTATACAAAGGCTTTGTCTCCTCAGTGGTTGATAGGCTGAAACCGTTTCCTGGCCGCCTGCTTGTGAACTGCCAGAAGTCAAAGATCAAACATACACTTGTGGGCCTGTGATGGGACACCAATGCAGAGAAACACAAATGGCGCAGATCTTCTATTCTGTCTATTAGACCTGCATCTCCCCTGAACCTCCTCAAGCCATCTGTATGTGAAGCAAGAAAAAGTTAAGGAGCGGTCCATCTACACTTTTTTAGGGAGGATGCTGCTGTGAGCTCCTCCCAGCTAATCACACAAACAGCAGTAAAGCAAGATAACTACACAGTTAGGGGGGACTGCATGGTTAGGTTTTTGAGGAATTATTGAAACTGACCTCAGTGACCCATGATCAGAGCTGTGGCTAATGACTGCTTGCCCAATTATGATGAAGCAAGCACCATGGCTCGTAGGGGCCCCACAACACGCTTTTCTTAGCTCATTGAATTAAAGTATAAACTTTTGCCACGTGTAAGTGGTAAAGGCTTGTTAATTTGGTTGCTTTTCCAATTCACGTCTGACAACAAGATGAAGGAACATTGGGGCATCAGAAGCTTTGGAAAGTAGCCACCAACCTCAGAGAAAGAGAGAAAGAGGGAAAAGGCAGTATGAGGTGTGGAGAAAACAGCAGCAGGTACAAGGAGCACAAATGAGATTAATGGCGCCTAAATAGAGCACATAAAGGAACAGTTACAAATCTAAGAAAAGGGAAAGAAAGACTAGGAAAAAAACACGGAAAGAGCCTGTAGATAAAATTCTCTTCCTGGGACAGCAGGCTAAGAGAAATTACACAGGGAGCAGTTAAGCTTGTAATACGGGGAGAATAGAAAAGAAAATGCAGTTTTATGAAGTGTGTTTGCCTTATCCAGCAAGCACTTTTGTTTTATTTTTCTATTTGCTTCTTTTATTGGTAAAGTAAGTTTCAAGTGCATGAATGGTATGACTGAGAGAGCCAGGGTATAATAATTTGAAGTGTTTGCACCAGCGCTAATGTAGGACGAGAGTTATAGCAAAGATATGAAAGGGGTAGCGATAATAAAATAAATATGTGAAAGGGCAATAGTGACACCAAAATATGCCACCTATTTATAAAACTGACATGGAAGAAATTCTAAAGGTTAACTTCTGAAATTGTAGCCGATGTTAAAAAGTTTCTCATTGTTGGCAGGATTCGAACCTGCGCGGGGAGACCCAAATGGATTTATAGTCCATCGCCTTAACCACTCGGCCACAACAACTGACTGTAAGTCTTGTGCAAATAATCTGCATGAAAGTTTTCAAGGTGTGCCACAGCAAATTCCTGATATCCTGCAATGCACTTTTTAAAAATAATGTTTTTTTCAGCAGGCACATTCTCTCCTAAAAACAAAAATAAGGCTACATCTTATAATCATGTGTGTTTAAATAATTTGTCATTAGATCGTTTAAATATTTTAAAGGATCTGTTTTTAATAGACATTTTACAAAAACAACTGGTACATTTGGTAATTCTGTAAAAGAAAAACCCAACTGCCGTGACATTGCCAACCACAATGCCGTGACTCGGATTCGAACCGAGGTTGCTGCAGCCACAACGCAGAGTACTAACCACTATACGATCACGGCGAGCTACTTGGGCTCAATAACATACAGTGACATGGAGAATTTATAATTCGAAACACTCAGGGAACTCCAGTGATAGGCTGAATGTGTTCATTGCTTCCTCATTCCTTATACAAAGGCTTTGTCTCCTCAGTGGTTGATAGGCTGAAACCGTTTCCTGGTTGCCTGCTTGTGAACTGCCAGAAGTCAAAGATCACACATACACTTGTTGGCCTGTGATGGGACACCAATGCAGAGAAACACACCTGGCGCAGATCTTCTATTCTGTCTATTAGACCTGCATCTCCCCTGTACCTCCTCAAGCCATCTGTATGTGAAGCAAGAAAAAGTTAAGGAGCGGTCCATCTACACTTTTATAGGGAGGATGCTGCCGTGAGCTCCTCCCAGCTAATCACACAAACAGCAGTAAAGCAAGATAACTACACAGTTAGGGGGGACTGCATGGTTAGGTTTTTGAGGAATTATTGAAACTGACCTCAGTGACCCATGATCAGAGCTGTGGCTAATGACTGCGTGCCTAATTATGATGAAGCAAGCACCAAGGCTCGTAGGGGCCCCACAACACGCTTTTCTTAGCTCAATTAAAGTATAAACCTCTGCCATGTATGAGTGGTAAGGGCTTGTTAATTTGGTTGCTTTTCCAATTCACGTCTGACAACGAGATGAAGGAACATTGGGGCATCAGACGCTTTGGAAAGTAGCCACCAACCTCAGAGAAAGAGAGAAAGAGGGAAAAGGCAGTATGAGGTGTGGATAAAACAGCAGCAGGTACAAGGAGCTCAAATGAGATTAATGGCGCCTAAATAGAGCACGTAAAGGAACAGTTAAAAATCTAAGAAAAGGGAAAGAAAGACTAGGAAAAAAACACGGAAAGAGCCTGTAGATAAAATTCTCTTCCTGGGACAGCAGGCTAAGAGAAATTACACAGGGAGCCGTTAAGCTTGTAACACGGGGAGAATAGTAGGCCTGGGCGAAGCACTACGCTCCGCTCGCGGAGTTTGCGAAGTTTTTGCAACTTCGCACTACGCGAGCGGCACGTAGTATAGTGCGAACATGCGTAGTGCAGCGTAGCGTAGTGCAGCGCTCATTTTTTGCTTGTTCGCGGTCCTGAACTTCATGTTCGCGACCACGAGCAAGCAAAATGACATCCCGGCGAGATTCTTGCTTGTTCGCGGTCCTGAACGTCATGTTCGCGACCACGAGCAAGCAACGCTCAACGCGAGGAGGTCAGGTTTTTCATTGTGAGTGGTTGCGCATGCTCGCGACCGCTCTCAATGAGAAACTACCTGTTCGCGTTGAGAAAGCTGCCGCTCGAGTAATAATCTCCTCGAGCAGCAGAAAACTACAGCTCGCACTGTGCAAGATGCCGTTTTCAATGCTTGCACAGTGCCGGATGCTTGTTCGCACTGTGCAATCATTGAAAACACATCTTGCACAGTGCGAACATGCTACTACGCAGCTCGCGTAGTGCTACGTGAAGTTCGCGTAGTGCGAAGTGCACTTCGCGTAGCTTCGCGTAGCACTACTTCGCGAACTACGCCCACCCCTAGAGAATAGAAAAGAAAATGCAGTTTTATGAAGTGTGTTTGCCTAATCCAGCAAGCACTTTTGTTTTATTTTTCTATTTGCTTCTTTTATTGGTAAAGTAAGTTTCAAGTGCATGAATGGTATGACTGAGAGAGCCAGGGTATAATAATTTGAAGTGTTTGCACCAGCGCTAATGTAGGACGAGAGTTATAGCAAAGATATGAAAGGGGTAGCGATAATAAATATGTGAAAGGGCAATAGTGACCCCAAAATAAGCCACCTATTTATAAAACTGACATGGAAGAAATTCAAAAGGTTAACTTCTGAAATTGTAGCCGATGTTAAAAAGTTTCTCGTTGTTGGCAGGATTTGAACCTGCGCGGGGGGACCCCAATGGATTTCTAGTCCATCGCCTTAACCACTCAGCCACAACAACTGACTGTAAGTTTTGTGCAAATAATCTGTATGCAAGTTTTCAAGGTGTCCCACAGCAAATTCCTGATATTCTGCAATGCACTTTTTAAAAATAATGTTTTTTTCAGCAGGCACATTCTCTCCTAAAAACAAAAATAAGGCTACATCTCATAATCATGTGTGTTTAAATAATTTGTCGTTAGATTGTTTAAATATTTTAAAGGATCTGTTTTTAATAGACATTTTACAAAAACAACTGGTACATTTGGTAATTCTGTAAAAGAAAAACCCAACTGCCGTGACATTGCCAACCACAATGCCGTGACTCGGATTCGAACCGAGGTTGCTGCGGCGACAACGCAGAGTACTAACCACTATACGATCACGGCGAGCTACTTGGGCTCAATAACATACAGTGACATGGAGAATTTATAATTCAAAACACTCAGGGAACTCCTGTGATAGGCTGAATGTGTTCATTGCTTCCTCATTCCTTATACAAAGGCTTTGTCTCCTCAGTGGTTGATAGGCTGAAACCGTTTCCTGGCCGCCTGCTTGTGAACTGCCAGAAGTCAAAGATCAAACATACACTTGTGGGCCTGTGATGGGACACCAATGCAGAGAAACACAAATGGCGCAGATCTTCTATTCTGTCTATTAGACCTGCATCTCCCCTGAACCTCCTCAAGCCATCTGTATGTGAAGCAAGAAAAAGTTAAGGAGCGGTCCATCTACACTTTTTTAGGGAGGATGCTGCTGTGAGCTCCTCCCAGCTAATCACACAAACAGCAGTAAAGCAAGATAACTACACAGTTAGGGGGGACTGCATGGTTAGGTTTTTGAGGAATTATTGAAACTGACCTCAGTGACCCATGATCAGAGCTGTGGCTAATGACTGCGTGCCCAATTATGATGAAGCAAGCACCATGGCTCGTAGGGGCCCCACAACACGCTTTTTTTAGCTCATTGAATTAAAGTATAAACTTTTGCCACGTGTAAGTGGTAAAGGCTTGTTAATTTGGTTGCTTTTCCAATTCACGTCTGACAACAAGATGAAGGAACATTGGGGCATCAGAAGCTTTGGAAAGTAGCCACCAACCTCAGAGAAAGAGAGAAAGAGGGAAAAGGCAGTATGAGGTGTGGAGAAAACAGCAGCAGGTACAAGGAGCACAAATGAGATTAATGGCGCCTAAATAGAGCACGTAAAGGAACAGTTACAAATCTAAGAAAAGGGAAAGAAAGACTAGGAAAAAAACACGGAAAGAGCCTGTAGATAAAATTCTCTTCCTGGGACAGCAGGCTAAGAGAAATTACACAGGGAGCAGTTAAGCTTGTAACACGGGGAGAATAGAAAAGAAAATGCAGTTTTATGAAGTGTGTTTGCCTAATCCAGCAAGCACTTTTTTTTTTTTTTTTATTTGCTTCTTTTATTGGTAAAGTAAGTTTCAAGTGCATGAATGGTATGACTGAGAGAGCCAGGGTATAATAATTTGAAGTGTTTGCACTAGCGCTAATGTAGGACGAGAGTTATAGCAAAGATATGAAAGGGGTAGCGATAATAAATATGTGAAAGGGCAATAGTGACACCAAAATAAGCCGCCTATTAATAAAACTGACATGGAAGAAATTCTAAAGGTTAACTTTTGAAATTGTAGCCGATGTTAAAAAGTTTCTCGTTGTTGGCAGAACTCAAAGCTGCGCGGGGAGACCCCAATGGATTTTTGGTTCATCGCCTTAACCACTCGGCCACAACAACTGACTGTAAGTTTTTTGCAAATAATCTGTATGAAAGTTTTCAAGGTGTCCCACAGCAAATTCCTGGTATTCTGCAATGCACTTTTTAAAAATAATGTTTTTTTCAGCAGGCACATTCTCTCCTAAAAACAAAAATTGCATGAGTATATCTCTAGTTTGGAAAAGGATAGGCTTTCATGCATACTCTGATGTGGCACTCAAGTTTTTGGGACCCTATTGCACTCTGTTTTCGTGCTGCTTTTAGTCTTTGGCCCATATTACAGAAGTCTACCATCTTTGAGTATTTGAGGCTCCTTTGTAAGTGCTTTATCTTTTTTACTTGAAGAGCTATATAATAAAGGGGTCAGGGAAAGATTGCATTTATGGAAGATAAAAGAAGGCACACTTGTCCCACCAAATGCCGTAGAGAAACCTGATGTTTTACTCATGTTATCCTTAGTTTGTTTTTGTTAGACCTTGCATTCTTAAGGTGGCCTCAACCCTACCTTATTGCTTTTCACCTACGCATTTTGCTGTATCTTTTTGTTGGCCTTAGTACTCTGATCACTTTATCGCTACTAATTAGTGCTGAAGTGCACATGCTTCTTCCCTAATCACGTGTGTAATTGGAGTATACCTGACTGACAGATTTAATTGACTTGAAAGCCCCTTGTAAAGTGGAATACCATATACCCAGGGACTGATTGTGCTGCCCAAAGAAGTAGCATTTCAAACCTGTCTCAAGCCTGCTACTGCAGTGCCTGTGCTGCAGTGTACTGCCACTTCGACTTGCCATTTAAAACTACTTGCCAAGCCTTAAACTCCAATTTTATTACATATAATTAACCCCTAAGGTAGGCCCTAGGTAGTCCTAGGGGCATCATGCTATGTAAGTAAAAGGTAAGACATGTACTGTGGTAGTTTGCATGTCCTGGTAGTACCAAGCAGTCTATTACATTTTTCACTACAGTGAGGTCTACCCCTCACATAGGTTAGCATTGGGTATTCCCTTATACTTTTTGGGGGGTAATTCCATATCAGAGAGGAGAAGCTTTATTTATTTATTGATAAATCCAATTTACTGGTGAGGTTGGATTTAACTTTACTATTTTATAAATGCCATTTTTAGAGAGTGAGCATTTCTCTGCACTTACTGCTCTATTTGCCGGAAAACCTGTCTCCAATTGACGTCTGGATTGGGCTGCGAGACAGCTACATTTGTGCATTCCCTCTAGACAGCCACAACACAGGTCACTCAACTGCAACTGCATTCTGATTGGCATGGGGGAGAGCTCCATCCCCCCCACCGCAAATAGGTTCAAGAACGATAATTTATGTCTGTAGGTACAATATAGCTACATCTTATAATCATGTGTGTTTAAATAATTTGTCGTTAGATCGTTTAAATATTTTAAAGGATCTGTTTTTAATAGACATTTTACAAAAACAACTGGTACATTTGGTAATTCTGTAAAAGAAAAACCCAACTGCCGTGACATTGCCAACCACAATGCTGTGACTCGGATTCGAACCAAGGTTGCTGCGGCCACAACGCAGAGTAATAACCTCTATACGATCACAGCGAGCTACTTGGGCTCAATAACATACAGTGACATGGAGAATTTATAATTCGGAACATTCAGGGAACTCCTGTGATAGGCTGAATGTGTTCATTGCTTCCTCATTCCTTATACAAAGGCTTTGTCTCCTCAGTGGTTGATAGGCTGAATCCGTTTCCTGGCCGCCTGCTTGTGAACTGCCAGAAGTGAAAGATCACACATACACTTGTGGGCCTGTGATGGGACACCAATGCAGAGAAACACACCTGGCGCAGATCTTCTATTCTGTCTATTAGACCTGCATCTCCCCTGTACCTCCTCAAGCCATCTGTATGTGAAGCAAGAAAAAGTTAAGGTGCGGTCCATATACACTTTTATACGGAGGATGCTGCCATGAGCTCCTCCCAGCTAATCACACAAACAGCAGTAAAGCAAGATAACTACACAGTTAGGGGGGACTGCATGGTTAGGTTTTTGAGGAATTATTGAAACTGACCTCAGTGACCCATGATCAGAGCTGTGGCTAATGACTGCGTGCCTAATTATGATGAAGCAAGCACCATGGCTCGTAGGGGCCCCACAACACGCTTTTCTTAGCTCAATTAAAGTATAAACCTCTGCCATGTATGAGTGGTAAGGGCTTGTTAATTTGGTTGCTTTTCCAATTCACGTCTGACAACAAGATGAAGGAACATTGGGGCATCAGACGCTTTGGAAAGTAGCCACCAACCTCAGAGAAAGAGAGAAAGAGGGAAAAGGCAGTATGAGGTGTGGAGAAAACAGCAGCAGGTACAAGGAGCTCAAATGAGATTAATGGCGCCTAAATAGAGCACGTAAAGGAACAGTTACAAATCTAAGAAAAGGGAAAGAAAGACTAGGAAAAAAACACGGAAAGAGCCTGTAGATAAAATTCTCTTCCTGGGACAGCAGGCTAAGAGAAATTACACAGGGAGCCGTTAAGCTTGTAACACGGGGAGAATAGACAAGAAAATGCAGTTTTATGAAGTGTGTTTGCCTAATCCAGCAAGCACTTTTGTTTTATTTTTCTATTTGCTTCTTTTATTGGTAAAGTAAGTTTCAAGTGCATGAATGGTATGACTGAGAGAGCCAGGGTATAATAATTTGAAGTGTTTGCACCAGCGCTAATGTAGGACGAGAGTTATAGCAAAGATATGAAAGGGGTAGCGATAATAAATATGTGAAAGGGCAATAGTGACCCCAAAATAAGCCAGCTATTTATAAAACTGACATGGAAGAAATTCAAAAGGTTAACTTCTGAAATTGTAGCCGATGTTAAAAAGTTTCTCGTTGTTGGCAGGATTTGAACCTGCGCGGGGGGACACCAATGGATTTCTAGTCCATCGCCTTAACCACTCAGCCACAACAACTGACTGTAAGTTTTGTGCAAATAATCTGTATGAAAGTTTTCAAGGTGTCCCACAGCAAATTCCTGATATTCTGCAATGCACTTTTTAAAAATAATGTTTTTTTCAGCAGCCACATTCTCTCCTAAAAACAAAAATAAGGCTACATCTCATAATCATGTGTGTTTAAATAATTTGTCGTTAGATTGTTTAAATATTTTAAAGGATCTGTTTTTAATAGACATTTTACAAAAACAACTGGTACATTTGGTAATTCTGTAAAAGAAAAACCCAACTGCTGTGACATTGCCAACCACAATGCCTTGACTCGGATTCAAACCGAGGTTGCTGCGGCCACAACGCAGAGTACTAGCCACTATACGATCACGGCGAGCTACTTGGGCTCAATAACATACAGTGACATGGAGAATTTATAATTCAAAACACTCAGGGAACTCCTGTGATAGGCTGAATGTGTTCATTGCTTCCTCATTCCTTATACAAAGGCTTTGTCTCCTCAGTGGTTGATAGGCTGAAACCGTTTCCTGGCCGCCTGCTTGTGAACTGCCAGAAGTCAAAGATCAAACATACACTTGTGGGCCTGTGATGGGACACCAATGCAGAGAAACACAAATGGCGCAGATCTTCTATTCTGTCTATTAGACCTGCATCTCCCCTGAACCTCCTCAAGCCATCTGTATGTGAAGCAAGAAAAAGTTAAGGAGCGGTCCATCTACACTTTTTTAGGGAGGATGCTGCTGTGAGCTCCTCCCAGCGAATCACACAAACAGCAGTAAAGCAAGATAACTACACAGTTAGGGGGGACTGCATGGTTAGGTTTTTGAGGAATTATTGAAACTGACCTCAGTGACCCATGATCAGAGCTGTGGCTAATGACTGCGTGCCCAATTATGATGAAGCAAGCACCATGGCTCGTAGGGGCCCCACAACACGCTTTTCTTAGCTCATTGAATTAAAGTATAAACTTTTGCCACGTGTAAGTGGTAAAGGCTTGTTAATTTGGTTGCTTTTCCAATTCACGTCTGACAACAAGATGAAGGAACATTGGGGCATCAGAAGCTTTGGAAAGTAGCCACCAACCTCAGAGAAAGAGAGAAAGAGGGAAAAGGCAGTATGAGGTGTGGAGAAAACAGCAGCAGGTACAAGGAGCACAAATGAGATTAATGGCGCCTAAATAGAGCACATAAAGGAACAGTTACAAATCTAAGGAAAGGGAAAGAAAGACTAGGAAAAAAACACGGAAAGAGCCTGTAGATAAAATTCTCTTCCTGGGACAGCAGGCTAAGAGAAATTACACAGGGAGCAGTTAAGCTTGTAACACGGGGAGAATAGAAAAGAAAATGCAGTTTTATGAAGTGTGTTTGCCTAATCCAGCAAGCACTTTTTTTTTTTTTTTCTATTTGCTTCTTTTATTGGTAAAGTAAGTTTCAAGTGCATGAATGGTATGACTGAGAGAGCCAGGGTATAATAATTTGAAGTGTTTGCACTAGCGCTAATGTAGGACGAGAGTTATAGCAAAGATATGAAAGGGGTAGCGATAATAAATATGTGAAAGGGCAATAGTGACACCAAAATAAGCCGCCTATTTATAAAACTGACATGGAAGAAATTCTAAAGGTTAACTTTTGAAATTGTAGCCGATGTTAAAAAGTTTCTCGTTGTTGGCAGAACTCAAAGCTGCGCGGGGAGACCCCAATGGATTTTTGGTTCATCGCCTTAACCACTCGGCCACAACAACTGACTGTACGTTTTTTGCAAATAATCTGTATGAAAGTTTTCAAGGTGTCCCACAGCAAATTCCTGGTATTCTGCAATGCACTTTTTAAAAATAATGTTTTTTTCAGCAGGCACATTCTCTCCTAAAAACAAAAATTGCATGAGTATATCTCTAGTTTGGAAAAGGATAGGCTTTCATGCATACTCTCATGTGGCACTCAAGTTTTTGGGACCCTATTGCACTCTGTTTTCGTGCTGCTTTTAGTCTTTGGCCCATATTACAGAAGTCTACCATCTTTGAGTATTTGAGGCTCCTTTGTAAGTGCTTTATCTTTTTTACTTGAAGAGCTATATAATAAAGGGGTCAGGGAAAGATTGCATTTATGGAAGATAAAAGAAGGCACACTTGTCCCACCAAATGCCGTAGAGAAACCTGATGTTTTACTCATGTTATCCTTAGTTTGTTTTTGTTAGACCTTGCATTCTTAAGATGGCCTCAACCCTACCTTATTGCTTTTCACCTACACATTTTGCTGTATCTTTTTGTTGGCCTTAGGACTCTGATCACTTTATCGCTACTAATCAGTGCTGAAGTGCACATGCTTCTTCCCTAATCACGTGTGTAATTGGAGTATACCTGACTGACAGATTTAATTGACTTGAAAGCCCCTTGTAAAGTGGAATTCCATATACCCAGGGACTGATTGTGCTGCCCAAAGAAGTAGCATTTCAAACCTGTCTCAAGCCTGCTACTGCAGTGCCTGTGCTGCAGTGTACTGCCACTTCGACTTGCCATTTAAAACTACTTGCCAAGCCTTAAACTCCAATTTTATTACATATAATTAACCCCTAAGGTAGGCCCTAGGTAGTCCTAGGGGCATCATGCTATGTAAGTAAAAGGTAAGACATGTACTGTGGTAGTTTGCATGTCCTGGTAGTACCAAGCAGTCTATTACATTTTTCACTACAGTGAGGTCTACCCCTCACATAGGTTAGCATTGGGTATTCCCTTATACTTTTTGGGGGGTAATTCCATATCAGAGAGGAGAAGCTTTATTTATTTATTGATAAATCCTATTTACTGGTGAGGTTGGATTTAACTTTACTATTTTATAAATGCCATTTTTAGAGAGTGAGCATTTCTCTGCACTTACTGCTCTATTTGCCGGAAAACCTGTCTCCAATTGACGTCTGGATTGGGCTGCGAGACAGCTACATTTGTGCATTCCCTCTAGACAGCCACAACACAGGTCACTCAACTGCAACTGCATTCTGATTGGCATGGGGGAGAGCTCCATCCCCCCCACCGCAAATAGGTTCAAGAACGATAATTTATGTCTGTAGGTACAATATAGCTACATCTTATAATCATGTGTGTTTAAATAATTTGTCGTTAGATCGTTTAAATATTTTAAAGGATCTGTTTTTAATAGACATTTTACAAAAACAACTGGTACATTTGGTAATTCTGTAAAAGAAAAACCCAACTGCCGTGACATTGCCAACCACAATGCTGTGACTCGGATTCGAACCAAGGTTGCTGCGGCCACAACGCAGAGTAATAACCTCTATACGATCACAGCGAGCTACTTGGGCTCAATAACATACAGTGACATGGAGAATTTATAATTCGGAACATTCAGGGAACTCCTGTGATAGGCTGAATGTGTTCATTGCTTCCTCATTCCTTATACAAAGGCTTTGTCTCCTCAGTGGTTGATAGGCTGAATCCGTTTCCTGGCCGCCTGCTTGTGAACTGCCAGAAGTGAAAGATCACACATACACTTGTGGGCCTGTGATGGGACACCAATGCAGAGAAACACACCTGGCGCAGATCTTCTATTCTGTCTATTAGACCTGCATCTCCCCTGTACCTCCTCAAGCCATCTGTATGTGAAGCAAGAAAAAGTTAAGGTGCGGTCCATATACACTTTTATAGGGAGGATGCTGCCATGAGCTCCTCCCAGCTAATCACACAAACAGCAGTAAAGCAAGATAACTACACAGTTAGGGGGGACTGCATGGTTAGGTTTTTGAGGAATTATTGAAACTGACCTCAGTGACCCATGATCAGAGCTGTGGCTAATGACTGCGTGCCTAATTATGATGAAGCAAGCACCATGGCTCGTAGGGGCCCCACAACACGCTTTTCTTAGCTCATTGAATTAAAGTATAAACTCTGCCATGTATGAGTGGTAAAGGCTTGTTAATTTGGTTGCTTTTCCAATTCACGTCTGACAACAAGATGAAGGAACATTGGGGCATCAGAAGCTTTGGAAGTAGCCACCAACCTCAGAGAAAGAGAGAAAGAGGGAAAAGGCAGTATGAGGTGTGGAGAAAACAGCAGCAGGTACAAGGAGCTCAAATGAGATTAATGGCGCCTAAATAGAGCACATAAAGGAACAGTTACAAATCTAAGAAAAGGGAAAGAAAGACTAGGAAAAAAACACGGAAAGAGCCTGTAGATAAAATTCTCTTCCTGGGACAGCAGGCTAAGAGAAATTACACTGGGAGCAGTTAAGCTTGTAACACGGGGAGAATAGAAAAGAAAATGCAGTTTTATGAAGTGTGTTTGCCTAATCCAGCAAGCACTTTTGTTTTATTTTTCTATTTGCTTCTTTTATTGGTAAAGTAAGTTTCAAGTGCATGAATGGTATGACTGAGAGAGCCAGGGTATAATAATTTGAAGTGTTTGCACCAGCACTAATGTAGGACGAGAGTTATAGCAAAGATATGAAAGGGGTAGCGATAATAAATATGTGAAAGGGCAATAGTGACACCAAAATAAGCCACCTATTTATAAAACTGACATGGAAGAAATTCTAAAGGTTAACTTCTGAAATTGTAGCGGATGTTAAAAAGGTTCTCGTTGTTGGCAGGATTCGAACCTGCGCTGGGAGACCCCAATGAATTTCTAGTCCATCGCCTTAACCACTCGGCCACAACAACTCACTGTAAGATTTGTGCAAATAATCTGTATGAAAGTTTTCAAGGTGTCCCACAGCAAATTCCTGGTATTCTGCAATGCACTTTTTTAAAATAATGTTTTTTTCAGCAGGCACATTCTCTCCTAAAAACAAAAATTTCATGAGTATATCTCTAGTTTGGAAAAGGATAGGTTTTCATGCATACTCTCATGTGGCACTCAAGTTTTTGGGACCCTATTGCACTCTGTTTTCGTGCTGCTTTTAGTCTATGGCCCATATTACAGAAGTCTACCATCTTTGAGTATTTGAGGCTCCTTTGTAAGTGCTTTATCTTTTTTACTTGAAGAGCTATATAATAAAGGGGTCAGGGAAAGATTGCATTTATGGAAGATAAAAGAAGGCACACTTGTCTCACCAAATGCCGTAGAGAAACCTGATGTTTTACTCATGTTATCCTTAGTTTGTTTTTGTTAGACCTTGCATTCTTAAGATGGCCTCAACCCTACCTTATTGCTTTTCACCTACACATTTTGCTGTATCTTTTTGTTGGCCTTAGGACTGTGATCACTTTATCGCTACTAATCAGTGCTGAAGTGCACATGCTTCTTCCCTAATCATGTGTGTAATTGGAGTATACCTGACTGACAGATTTAATTGACTTGAAAGCCCCTTGTAAATTGGTATACCATATACCCAGGGACTGATTGTGCCGCCCAAAGAAGTAGCATTTCAAACCTGTCTCAAGCCTGCTACTGCAGTGCCTGTGCTGCAGTGTACTGCCACTTCGACTTGCCATTTAAAACTACTTGCCAAGCCTTAAACTCCAATTTTATTACATATAATTAACCAAAAGGTAGGCCCTAGGTAGTCCTAGGGGCATCATGCTATGTAAGTAAAAGGTAAGACATGTACTGTGGTAGTTTGCATGTCCTGGTAGTACCAAACAGTCTATTACATTTTTCACTACTGTGAGGTCTGCCCCTCTCATAGGTTAGCATTGGGTATTCCCTTATACTTTTTGGGGGGTAATTCCACATCAGAGAGGAGAAGCTTTATTTATTTATTGATAAATCCTATTTACTGGTGAGGTTGGATTTAACTTTACTATTTTATAAATGCAATTTTTAGAGAGTGTGCATTTCTCTGCACCTACTGCTCTATTTGCCTGAAAACCTGTCTCCAACTGACGTCTGGATTGGGCTGCGAGACAGCTACATTTGTGCATTCCTTCTAGACAGCCACAACACAGGTCACTCAACTGCAACTGCATTCATCTGCATTCTGATTGGCATGGGGGAGAGCTCCATTCCCCCCACCGCAAATAGGTTCAAGAACGATAAATTATGTCAGTAGGTACAATATAGCTACATCTTATAATCACGTGTGTTTAAATAATTTGTCGTTAGATCGTTTAAATATTTTAAAGGATCTGTTTTTAATAGACATTTTACAAAAACAACTGGTACATTTGGTAATTCTGTAAAAGAAAAACCCAACTGCAGTTACATTGCCAACCTCAATGCCGTGTCTCGGATTCGAACCGAGGTTCCTGCGGCCACAACGCAGAGTACTATCCACTATACGATCACGGCGAGCTACTTGGGCTCAATAACATACAGTGACATGGAGAATTTATAATTCGGAACACTCAGGGAGCTCCTGTGATAGGCTGAATGTGTTCATTGCTTCCTCATTCCTTATACAAAGGCTTTGTCTCCTCAGTGGTTGATAGGCTGAAACTGTTTCCTGGCCGCCTGCTTGTGAACTGACAAGAGTCAAAGATCACACATACACTTGTGGGCCTGTGATGGGACACCAATGCAGAGAAACTTACCTGGCGCAGATCTTCTATTCTGTCTAGTAGACCTGCATCTCCCCTGTACCTCCTCAAGCCATCTGTATGTGAAGCAAGAAAAAGTTAAGGAGCGGTCCATCTACACTTTTATAGGGAGGATGCTGCCATGAGCTCCTCCCAGCTAATCACACAAACAGCAGTAAAGCAAGATAACTACACAGTTAGGGGGGACTGCATGGTTAGGTTTTTGAGGAATTATTGAAACTGACCTCAGTGACCCATGATCAGAGCTGTGGCTAATGACTGCGTGCCTAATTATGATGAAGCAAGCACCATGGCTCGTAGGGGCCCCACAACACGCTTTTCTTAGCTCATTGAATTAAAGTATAAACCTCTGCCATGTATGAGTGGTAAAGGCTTGTTAATTTGGTTGCTTTTCCAATTCACGTCTGACAACAAGATGAAGGAACATTGGGGCATCAGAAGCTTTGGAAAGTAGCCACCAACCTCAGAGAAAGAGAGAAAGAGGGAAAAGGCAGTATGAGGTGTGGAGAGAACAGCAGCAGGTACAAGGAGCTCAAATGAGATTAATGGCGCCTAAATAGAGCACATAAAGGAACAGTTACAAATCTAAGAAAAGGGAAAGAAAGACTAGGAAAAAAACACGGAAAGAGCCTGTAGATAAAATTCTCTTCCTGGGACAGCAGGCTAAGAGAAATTACACAGGGAGCAGTTAAGCTTGTAACACGGGAAGAATAGAAAAGAAAATGCAGTTTTATGAAGTGTGTTTGCCTAATCCAGCAAGCACTTTTGTTTTATTTTTCTATTTGCTTCTTTTATTGGTAAAGTAAGTTTCAAGTGCATGAATGGTATGACTGAGAGAGCCAGGGTATAATAATTTGAAGTGTTTGCACCAGCGCTAATGTAGGACGAGAGTTATAGCAAAGATATGAAAGGGGTAGCGATAATAAAATAAATATGTGAAAGGGCAATAGTGACACCAAAATATGCCACCTATTTATAAAACTGACATGGAAGAAATTCTAAAGGTTAACTTCTGAAATTGTAGCCGATGTTAAAAAGTTTCTCATTGTTGGCAGGATTCGAACCTGCGCAGGGAGACCCCAATGGATTTCTAGTCCATCGCCTTAACCACTCGGCCACAACAACTGACTGTAAGTTTTGTGCAAATGATCTGTATGAAAGTTTTCAAGGTGTCCCACAGCAAATTCCTGGTATTCTGCAATGCACTTTTTTAAAATAATGTTTTTTTCAGCAGGCACATTCTCTCCTAAAAACAAAAATTGCATGGGTATATCTCTAGTTTGGAAAAGGATAGGCTTTCATGCATACTCTCATGTGGCACTCAAGTTTTTGGGACCCTATTGCACTCTGTTTTCGTGCTGCTTTTAGTCTATGGCCCATATTACAGAAGTCTACCATCTTTGAGTATTTGAGGCTCCTTTGTAAGTGCTTTATCTTTTTTACTTGAAGAGCTATATAATAAAGGGGTCAGGGAAAGATTGCATTTACGGAAGATAAAAGAAGGCACACTTGTCTCACCAAATGCCGTAGAGAAACCTGATGTTTTACTCATGTTATCCTTAATTTGTTTTTGTTAGACCTTGCATTCTTAAGATGGCCTCAACCCTACCTTATTGCTTTTCACCTACACATTTTGCTGTATCTTTTTGTTGGCCTTAGGACTCTGATCACTTTATCGCTACTAATCAGTGCTGAAGTGCACATGCTTCTTCCCTAATCACGTGTGTAATTGGAGTATACCTGACTGACAGATTTAATTGACTTGAAAGCCCCTTGTAAAGTGGAATACCATATACCCAGGGACTGATTGTGCTGCCCAAAGAAGTAGCATTTCAAACCTGTCTCAAGCCTGCTACTGCAGTGCCTGTGCTGCAGTGTACTGCCACTTCGACTTGCCATTTAAAACTACTTGCCAAGCCTTAAACTCCAATTTTATTACATATAATTAACCCCTAAGGTAGGCCCTAGGTAGTCCTAGGGGCATCATGCTATGTAAGTAAAAGGTAAGACATGTACTGTGGTAGTTTGCATGTCCTGGTAGTACCAAGCAGTCTATTACATTTTTCACTACAGTGAGGTCTACCCCTCACATAGGTTAGCATTGGGTATTCCCTTATACTTTTTGGGGGGTAATTCCATATCAGAGAGGAGAAGCTTTATTTATTTATTGATAAATCCTATTTACTGGTGAGGTTGGATTTAACTTTACTATTTTATAAATGCCATTTTTAGAGAGTGAGCATTTCTCTGCACTTACTGCTCTATTTGCCGGAAAACCTGTCTCCAATTGACGTCTGGATTGGGCTGCGAGACAGCTACATTTGTGCATTCCCTCTAGACAGCCACAACACAGGTCACTCAACTGCAACTGCATTCTGATTGGCATGGGGGAGAGCTCCATCCCCCCCACCGCAAATAGGTTCAAGAACGATAATTTATGTCTGTAGGTACAATATAGCTACATCTTATAATCATGTGTGTTTAAATAATTTGTCGTTAGATCGTTTAAATATTTTAAAGGATCTGTTTTTAATAGACATTTTACAAAAACAACTGGTACATTTGGTAATTCTGTAAAAGAAAAACCCAACTGCCGTGACATTGCCAACCACAATGCTGTGACTCGGATTCGAACCAAGGTTGCTGCGGCCACAACGCAGAGTAATAACCTCTATACGATCACAGCGAGCTACTTGGGCTCAATAACATACAGTGACATGGAGAATTTATAATTCGGAACATTCAGGGAACTCCTGTGATAGGCTGAATGTGTTCATTGCTTCCTCATTCCTTATACAAAGGCTTTGTCTCCTCAGTGGTTGATAGGCTGAATCCGTTTCCTGGCCGCCTGCTTGTGAACTGCCAGAAGTGAAAGATCACACACACACTTGTGGGCCTGTGATGGGACACCAATAGAGAGAAACACACCTGGCGCAGATCTTCTATTCTGTCTATTAGACCTGCATCTCCCCTGTACCTCCTCAAGCCATCTGTATGTGAAGCAAGAAAAAGTTAAGGTGCGGTCCATATACACTTTTATAGGGAGGATGCTGCCATGAGCTCCTCCCAGCTAATCACACAAACAGCAGTAAAGCAAGATAACTACACAGTTAGGGGGGACTGCATGGTTAGGTTTTTGAGGAATTATTGAAACTGACCTCAGTGACCCATGATCAGAGCTGTGGCTAATGACTGCGTGCCTAATTATGATGAAGCAAGCACCATGGCTCGTAGGGGCCCCACAACACGCTTTTCTTAGCTCATTGAATTAAAGTATAAACTCTGCCATGTATGAGTGGTAAAGGCTTGTTAATTTGGTTGCTTTTCCAATTCACGTCTGACAACAAGATGAAGGAACATTGGGGCATCAGAAGCTTTGGAAGTAGCCACCAACCTCAGAGAAAGAGAGAAAGAGGGAAAAGGCAGTATGAGGTGTGGAGAAAACAGCAGCAGGTACAAGGAGCTCAAATGAGATTAATGGCGCCTAAATAGAGCACATAAAGGAACAGTTACAAATCTAAGAAAAGGGAAAGAAAGACTAGGAAAAAAACACGGAAAGAGCCTGTAGATAAAATTCTCTTCCTGGGACAGCAGGCTAAGAGAAATTACACTGGGAGCAGTTAAGCTTGTAACACGGGGAGAATAGAAAAGAAAATGCAGTTTTATGAAGTGTGTTTGCCTAATCCAGCAAGCACTTTTGTTTTATTTTTCTATTTGCTTCTTTTATTGGTAAAGTAAGTTTCAAGTGCATGAATGGTATGACTGAGAGAGCCAGGGTATAATAATTTGAAGTGTTTGCACCAGCACTAATGTAGGACGAGAGTTATAGCAAAGATATGAAAGGGGTAGCGATAATAAATATGTGAAAGGGCAATAGTGACACCAAAATAAGCCACCTATTTATAAAACTGACATGGAAGAAATTCTAAAGGTTAACTTCTGAAATTGTAGCGGATGTTAAAAAGGTTCTCGTTGTTGGCAGGATTCGAACCTGCGCGGGGAGACCCCAATGAATTTCTAGTCCATCGCCTTAACCACTCGGCCACAACAACTCACTGTAAGATTTGTGCAAATAATCTGTATGAAAGTTTTCAAGGTGTCCCACAGCAAATTCCTGGTATTCTGCAATGCACTTTTTTAAAATAATGTTTTTTTCAGCAGGCACATTCTCTCCTAAAAACAAAAATTTCATGAGTATATCTCTAGTTTGGAAAAGGATAGGTTTTCATGCATACTCTCATGTGGCACTCACGTTTTTGGGACCCTATTGCACTCTGTTTTCGTGCTGCTTTTAGTCTATGGCCCATATTACAGAAGTCTACCATCTTTGAGTATTTGAGGCTCCTTTGTAAGTGCTTTATCTTTTTTACTTGAAGAGCTATATAATAAAGGGGTCAGGGAAAGATTGCATTTATGGAAGATAAAAGAAGGCACACTTGTCTCACCAAATGCCGTAGAGAAACCTGATGTTTTACTCATGTTATCCTTAGTTTGTTTTTGTTAGACCTTGCATTCTTAAGATGGCCTCAACCCTACCTTATTGCTTTTCACCTACACATTTTGCTGTATCTTTTTGTTGGCCTTAGGACTGTGATCACTTTATCGCTACTAATCAGTGCTGAAGTGCACATGCTTCTTCCCTAATCATGTGTGTAATTGGAGTATACCTGACTGACAGATTTAATTGACTTGAAAGCCCCTTGTAAATTGGTATACCATATACCCAGGGACTGATTGTGCCGCCCAAAGAAGTAGCATTTCAAACCTGTCTCAAGCCTGCTACTGCAGTGCCTGTGCTGCAGTGTACTGCCACTTCGACTTGCCATTTAAAACTACTTGCCAAGCCTTAAACTCCAATTTTATTACATATAATTAACCAAAAGGTAGGCCCTAGGTAGTCCTAGGGGCATCATGCTATGTAAGTAAAAGGTAAGACATGTACTGTGGTAGTTTGCATGTCCTGGTAGTACCAAACAGTCTATTACATTTTTCACTACTGTGAGGTCTGCCCCTCTCATAGGTTAGCATTGGGTATTCCCTTATACTTTTTGGGGGGTAATTCCACATCAGAGAGGAGAAGCTTTATTTATTTATTGATAAATCCTATTTACTGGTGAGGTTGGATTTAACTTTACTATTTTATAAATGCAATTTTTAGAGAGTGTGCATTTCTCTGCACCTACTGCTCTATTTGCCTGAAAACCTGTCTCCAACTGACGTCTGGATTGGGCTGCGAGACAGCTACATTTGTGCATTCCTTCTAGACAGCCACAACACAGGTCACTCAACTGCAACTGCATTCATCTGCATTCTGATTGGCATGGGGGAGAGCTCCATTCCCCCCACCGCAAATAGGTTCAAGAACGATAAATTATGTCAGTAGGTACAATATAGCTACATCTTATAATCACGTGTGTTTAAATAATTTGTCGTTAGATCGTTTAAATATTTTAAAGGATCTGTTTTTAATAGACATTTTACAAAAACAACTGGTACATTTGGTAATTCTGTAAAAGAAAAACCCAACTGCCGTTACATTGCCAACCTCAATGCCGTGTCTCGGATTCGAACCGAGGTTCCTGCGGCCACAACGCAGAGTACTATCCACTATACGATCACGGCGAGCTACTTGGGCTCAATAACATACAATGACATGGAGAATTTATAATTCGGAACACTCAGGGAACTCCTGTGATAGGCTGAATGTGTTCATTGCTTCCTCATTCCTTATACAAAGGCTTTGTCTCCTCAGTGGTTGATAGGCTGAAACTGTTTCCTGGCCGCCTGCTTGTGAACTGACAAGAGTCAAAGATCACACATACACTTGTGGGCCTGTGATGGGACACCAATGCAGAGAAACTTACCTGGCGCAGATCTTCTATTCTGTCTAGTAGACCTGCATCTCCCCTGTACCTCCTCAAGCCATCTGTATGTGAAGCAAGAAAAAGTTAAGGAGCGGTCCATCTACACTTTTATAGGGAGGATGCTGCCATGAGCTCCTCCCAGCTAATCACACAAACAGCAGTAAAGCAAGATAACTACACAGTTAGGGGGGACTGCATGGTTAGGTTTTTGAGGAATTATTGAAACTGACCTCAGTGACCCATGATCAGAGCTGTGGCTAATGACTGCGTGCCTAATTATGATGAAGCAAGCACCATGGCTCGTAGGGGCCCCACAACACGCTTTTCTTAGCTCATTGAATTAAAGTATAAACCTCTGCCATGTATGAGTGGTAAAGGCTTGTTAATTTGGTTGCTTTTCCAATTCACGTCTGACAACAAGATGAAGGAACATTGGGGCATCAGAAGCTTTGGAAAGTAGCCACCAACCTCAGAGAAAGAGAGAAAGAGGGAAAAGGCAGTATGAGGTGTGGAGAAAACAGCAGCAGGTACAAGGAGCTCAAATGAGATTAATGGCGCCTAAATAGAGCACATAAAGGAACAGTTACAAATCTAAGAAAAGGGAAAGAAAGACTAGGAAAAAAACACGGAAAGAGCCTGTAGATAAAATTCTCTTCCTGGGACAGCAGGCTAAGAGAAATTACACAGGGAGCAGTTAAGCTTGTAACACGGGAAGAATAGAAAAGAAAATGCAGTTTTATGAAGTGTGTTTGCCTAATCCAGCAAGCACTTTTGTTTTATTTTTCTATTTGCTTCTTTTATTGGTAAAGTAAGTTTCAAGTGCATGAATGGTATGACTGAGAGAGCCAGGGTATAATAATTTGAATGTTTGCACCAGCGCTAATGTAGGACGAGAGTTATAGCAAAGATATGAAAGGGGTAGCGATAATAAATATGTGAAAGGGCAATAGTGACACCAAAATAAGCCACCTATTTATAAAACTGACATGGAAGAAATTCTAAAGGTTAACTTCTGAAATTGTAGCCGATGTTAAAAAGTTTCTCGTTGTTGGCAGGATTCGAACCTGCGCAGGGAGACCCCAATGGATTTCTAGTCCATCGCCTTAACCACTCGGCCACAACAACTTACTGTAAGTTTTGTGCAAATGATCTGTATGAAAGTTTTCAAGGTGTCCCACAGCAAATTCCTGGTATTCTGCAATGCACTTTTTTAAAATAATGTTTTTTTCAGCAGGCACATTCTCTCCTAAAAACAAAAATTGCATGGGTATATCTCTAGTTTGGAAAAGGATAGGCTTTCATGCATACTCTCATGTGGCACTCAAGTTTTTGGGACCCTATTGCACTCTGTTTTCGTGCTGCTTTTAGTCTATGGCCCATATTACAGAAGTCTACCATCTTTGAGTATTTGAGGCTCCTTTGTAAGTGCTTTATCTTTTTTACTTGAAGAGCTATATAATAAAGGGGTCAGGGAAAGATTGCATTTACGGAAGATAAAAGAAGGCACACTTGTCTCACCAAATGCCGTAGAGAAACCTGATGTTTTACTCATGTTATCCTTAGTTTGTTTTTGTTAGACCTTGCATTCTTAAGGTGGCCTCAACCCTACCTTATTGCTTTTCACCTACACATTGTGCTGTATCTTTTTGTTGGCCTTAGGACTCTGATCACTTTATCGCTACTAATCAGTGCTGAAGTGCACATGCTTCTTCCCTAATCACGTGTGTAATTGGAGTATACCTGACTGACAGATTTAATTGACTTGAAAGCCCCTTGTAAAGTGGAATACCATATACCCAGGGACTGATTGTGCTGCCCAAAGAAGTAGCATTTCAAACCTGTCTCAAGCCTGCTACTGCAGTGCCTGTGCTGCAGTGTACTGCCACTTCGACTTGCCATTTAAAACTACTTGCCAAGCCTTAAACTCCAATTTTATTACATATAATTAACCCCTAAGGTAGGCCCTAGGTAGTCCTAGGGGCATCATGCTATGTAAGTAAAAGGTAAGACATGTACTGTGGTAGTTTGCATGTCCTGGTAGTACCAAGCAGTCTATTACATTTTTCACTACAGTGAGGTCTACCCCTCACATAGGTTAGCATTGGGTATTCCCTTATACTTTTTGGGGGGTAATTCCATATCAGAGAGGAGAAGCTTTATTTATTTATTGATAAATCCTATTTACTGGTGAGGTTGGATTTAACTTTACTATTTTATAAATGCCATTTTTAGAGAGTGAGCATTTCTCTGCACTTACTGCTCTATTTGCCGGAAAACCTGTCTCCAATTGACGTCTGGATTGGGCTGCGAGACAGCTACATTTGTGCATTCCCTCTAGACAGCCACAACACAGGTCACTCAACTGCAACTGCATTCTGATTGGCATGGGGGAGAGCTCCATCCCCCCCACCGCAAATAGGTTCAAGAACGATAATTTATGTCTGTAGGTACAATATAGCTACATCTTATAATCATGTGTGTTTAAATAATTTGTCGTTAGATCGTTTAAATATTTTAAAGGATCTGTTTTTAATAGACATTTTACAAAAACAACTGGTACATTTGGTAATTCTGTAAAAGAAAAACCCAACTGCCGTGACATTGCCAACCACAATGCTGTGACTCGGATTCGAACCAAGGTTGCTGCGGCCACAACGCAGAGTAATAACCTCTATACGATCACAGCGAGCTACTTGGGCTCAATAACATACAGTGACATGGAGAATTTATAATTCGGAACATTCAGGGAACTCCTGTGATAGGCTGAATGTGTTCATTGCTTCCTCATTCCTTATACAAAGGCTTTGTCTCCTCAGTGGTTGATAGGCTGAATCCGTTTCCTGGCCGCCTGCTTGTGAACTGCCAGAAGTGAAAGATCACACACACACTTGTGGGCCTGTGATGGGACACCAATAGAGAGAAACACACCTGGCGCAGATCTTCTATTCTGTCTATTAGACCTGCATCTCCCCTGTACCTCCTCAAGCCATCTGTATGTGAAGCAAGAAAAAGTTAAGGTGCGGTCCATATACACTTTTATAGGGAGGATGCTGCCATGAGCTCCTCCCAGCTAATCACACAAACAGCAGTAAAGCAAGATAACTACACAGTTAGGGGGGACTGCATGGTTAGGTTTTTGAGGAATTATTGAAACTGACCTCAGTGACCCATGATCAGAGCTGTGGCTAATGACTGCGTGCCTAATTATGATGAAGCAAGCACCATGGCTCGTAGGGGCCCCACAACACGCTTTTCTTAGCTCATTGAATTAAAGTATAAACTCTGCCATGTATGAGTGGTAAAGGCTTGTTAATTTGGTTGCTTTTCCAATTCACGTCTGACAACAAGATGAAGGAACATTGGGGCATCAGAAGCTTTGGAAGTAGCCACCAACCTCAGAGAAAGAGAGAAAGAGGGAAAAGGCAGTATGAGGTGTGGAGAAAACAGCAGCAGGTACAAGGAGCTCAAATGAGATTAATGGCGCCTAAATAGAGCACATAAAGGAACAGTTACAAATCTAAGAAAAGGGAAAGAAAGACTAGGAAAAAAACACGGAAAGAGCCTGTAGATAAAATTCTCTTCCTGGGACAGCAGGCTAAGAGAAATTACACTGGGAGCAGTTAAGCTTGTAACACGGGGAGAATAGAAAAGAAAATGCAGTTTTATGAAGTGTGTTTGCCTAATCCAGCAAGCACTTTTGTTTTATTTTTCTATTTGCTTCTTTTATTGGTAAAGTAAGTTTCAAGTGCATGAATGGTATGACTGAGAGAGCCAGGGTATAATAATTTGAAGTGTTTGCACCAGCACTAATGTAGGACGAGAGTTATAGCAAAGATATGAAAGGGGTAGCGATAATAAATATGTGAAAGGGCAATAGTGACACCAAAATAAGCCACCTATTTATAAAACTGACATGGAAGAAATTCTAAAGGTTAACTTCTGAAATTGTAGCGGATGTTAAAAAGGTTCTCGTTGTTGGCAGGATTCGAACCTGCGCGGGGAGACCCCAATGAATTTCTAGTCCATCGCCTTAACCACTCGGCCACAACAACTCACTGTAAGATTTGTGCAAATAATCTGTATGAAAGTTTTCAAGGTGTCCCACAGCAAATTCCTGGTATTCTGCAATGCACTTTTTTAAAATAATGTTTTTTTCAGCAGGCACATTCTCTCCTAAAAACAAAAATTTCATGAGTATATCTCTAGTTTGGAAAAGGATAGGTTTTCATGCATACTCTCATGTGGCACTCACGTTTTTGGGACCCTATTGCACTCTGTTTTCGTGCTGCTTTTAGTCTATGGCCCATATTACAGAAGTCTACCATCTTTGAGTATTTGAGGCTCCTTTGTAAGTGCTTTATCTTTTTTACTTGAAGAGCTATATAATAAAGGGGTCAGGGAAAGATTGCATTTATGGAAGATAAAAGAAGGCACACTTGTCTCACCAAATGCCGTAGAGAAACCTGATGTTTTACTCATGTTATCCTTAGTTTGTTTTTGTTAGACCTTGCATTCTTAAGATGGCCTCAACCCTACCTTATTGCTTTTCACCTACACATTTTGCTGTATCTTTTTGTTGGCCTTAGGACTGTGATCACTTTATCGCTACTAATCAGTGCTGAAGTGCACATGCTTCTTCCCTAATCATGTGTGTAATTGGAGTATACCTGACTGACAGATTTAATTGACTTGAAAGCCCCTTGTAAATTGGTATACCATATACCCAGGGACTGATTGTGCCGCCCAAAGAAGTAGCATTTCAAACCTGTCTCAAGCCTGCTACTGCAGTGCCTGTGCTGCAGTGTACTGCCACTTCGACTTGCCATTTAAAACTACTTGCCAAGCCTTAAACTCCAATTTTATTACATATAATTAACCAAAAGGTAGGCCCTAGGTAGTCCTAGGGGCATCATGCTATGTAAGTAAAAGGTAAGACATGTACTGTGGTAGTTTGCATGTCCTGGTAGTACCAAACAGTCTATTACATTTTTCACTACTGTGAGGTCTGCCCCTCTCATAGGTTAGCATTGGGTATTCCCTTATACTTTTTGGGGGGTAATTCCACATCAGAGAGGAGAAGCTTTATTTATTTATTGATAAATCCTATTTACTGGTGAGGTTGGATTTAACTTTACTATTTTATAAATGCAATTTTTAGAGAGTGTGCATTTCTCTGCACCTACTGCTCTATTTGCCTGAAAACCTGTCTCCAACTGACGTCTGGATTGGGCTGCGAGACAGCTACATTTGTGCATTCCTTCTAGACAGCCACAACACAGGTCACTCAACTGCAACTGCATTCATCTGCATTCTGATTGGCATGGGGGAGAGCTCCATTCCCCCCACCGCAAATAGGTTCAAGAACGATAAATTATGTCAGTAGGTACAATATAGCTACATCTTATAATCACGTGTGTTTAAATAATTTGTCGTTAGATCGTTTAAATATTTTAAAGGATCTGTTTTTAATAGACATTTTACAAAAACAACTGGTACATTTGGTAATTCTGTAAAAGAAAAACCCAACTGCCGTTACATTGCCAACCTCAATGCCGTGTCTCGGATTCGAACCGAGGTTCCTGCGGCCACAACGCAGAGTACTATCCACTATACGATCACGGCGAGCTACTTGGGCTCAATAACATACAATGACATGGAGAATTTATAATTCGGAACACTCAGGGAACTCCTGTGATAGGCTGAATGTGTTCATTGCTTCCTCATTCCTTATACAAAGGCTTTGTCTCCTCAGTGGTTGATAGGCTGAAACTGTTTCCTGGCCGCCTGCTTGTGAACTGACAAGAGTCAAAGATCACACATACACTTGTGGGCCTGTGATGGGACACCAATGCAGAGAAACTTACCTGGCGCAGATCTTCTATTCTGTCTAGTAGACCTGCATCTCCCCTGTACCTCCTCAAGCCATCTGTATGTGAAGCAAGAAAAAGTTAAGGAGCGGTCCATCTACACTTTTATAGGGAGGATGCTGCCATGAGCTCCTCCCAGCTAATCACACAAACAGCAGTAAAGCAAGATAACTACACAGTTAGGGGGGACTGCATGGTTAGGTTTTTGAGGAATTATTGAAACTGACCTCAGTGACCCATGATCAGAGCTGTGGCTAATGACTGCGTGCCTAATTATGATGAAGCAAGCACCATGGCTCGTAGGGGCCCCACAACACGCTTTTCTTAGCTCATTGAATTAAAGTATAAACCTCTGCCATGTATGAGTGGTAAAGGCTTGTTAATTTGGTTGCTTTTCCAATTCACGTCTGACAACAAGATGAAGGAACATTGGGGCATCAGAAGCTTTGGAAAGTAGCCACCAACCTCAGAGAAAGAGAGAAAGAGGGAAAAGGCAGTATGAGGTGTGGAGAAAACAGCAGCAGGTACAAGGAGCTCAAATGAGATTAATGGCGCCTAAATAGAGCACATAAAGGAACAGTTACAAATCTAAGAAAAGGGAAAGAAAGACTAGGAAAAAAACACGGAAAGAGCCTGTAGATAAAATTCTCTTCCTGGGACAGCAGGCTAAGAGAAATTACACAGGGAGCAGTTAAGCTTGTAACACGGGAAGAATAGAAAAGAAAATGCAGTTTTATGAAGTGTGTTTGCCTAATCCAGCAAGCACTTTTGTTTTATTTTTCTATTTGCTTCTTTTATTGGTAAAGTAAGTTTCAAGTGCATGAATGGTATGACTGAGAGAGCCAGGGTATAATAATTTGAATGTTTGCACCAGCGCTAATGTAGGACGAGAGTTATAGCAAAGATATGAAAGGGGTAGCGATAATAAATATGTGAAAGGGCAATAGTGACACCAAAATAAGCCACCTATTTATAAAACTGACATGGAAGAAATTCTAAAGGTTAACTTCTGAAATTGTAGCCGATGTTAAAAAGTTTCTCGTTGTTGGCAGGATTCGAACCTGCGCAGGGAGACCCCAATGGATTTCTAGTCCATCGCCTTAACCACTCGGCCACAACAACTTACTGTAAGTTTTGTGCAAATGATCTGTATGAAAGTTTTCAAGGTGTCCCACAGCAAATTCCTGGTATTCTGCAATGCACTTTTTTAAAATAATGTTTTTTTCAGCAGGCACATTCTCTCCTAAAAACAAAAATTGCATGGGTATATCTCTAGTTTGGAAAAGGATAGGCTTTCATGCATACTCTCATGTGGCACTCAAGTTTTTGGGACCCTATTGCACTCTGTTTTCGTGCTGCTTTTAGTCTATGGCCCATATTACAGAAGTCTACCATCTTTGAGTATTTGAGGCTCCTTTGTAAGTGCTTTATCTTTTTTACTTGAAGAGCTATATAATAAAGGGGTCAGGGAAAGATTGCATTTACGGAAGATAAAAGAAGGCACACTTGTCTCACCAAATGCCGTAGAGAAACCTGATGTTTTACTCATGTTATCCTTAGTTTGTTTTTGTTAGACCTTGCATTCTTAAGGTGGCCTCAACCCTACCTTATTGCTTTTCACCTACACATTTTGCTGTATCTTTTTGTTGGCCTTAGGACTCTGATCACTTTATCGCTACTAATCAGTGCTGAAGTGCACATGCTTCTTCCCTAATCACGTGTGTAATTGGAGTATACCTGACTGACAGATTTAATTGACTTGAAAGCCCCTTGTAAAGTGGAATACCATATACCCAGGGACTGATTGTGCTGCCCAAAGAAGTAGCATTTCAAACCTGTCTCAAGCCTGCTACTGCAGTGCCTGTGCTGCAGTGTACTGCCACTTCGACTTGCCATTTAAAACTACTTGCCAAGCCTTAAACTCCAATTTTATTACATATAATTAAACCCTAAGGTAGGCCCTAGGTAGTCCTAGGGGTATCATGCTATGTAAGTAAAAGGTAAGACATGTACTGTGGTAGTTTGCATGTCCTGGTAGTACCAAGCAGTCTATTACATTTTTCACTACAGTGAGGTCTACCCCTCACATAGGTTAGCATTGGGTATTCCCTTATACTTTTTGGGGGGTAATTCCATATCAGAGAGGAGAAGCTTTATTTATTTATTGATAAATCCTATTTACTGGTGAGGTTGGATTTAACTTTACTATTTTATAAACGCCATTTTTAGAGAGTGAGCATTTCTCTGCACTTACTGCTCTATTTGCCGGAAAACCTGTCTCCAATTGACGTCTGGATTGGGCTGCGAGACAGCTACATTTGTGCATTCCCTCTAGACAGCCACAACACAGGTCACTCAACTGCAACTGCATTCTGATTGGCATGGGGGAGAGCTCCATCCCCCCCACCGCAAATAGGTTCAAGAACGATAATTTATGTCTGTAGGTACAATATAGCTACATCTTATAATCATGTGTGTTTAAATAATTTGTCGTTAGATCGTTTAAATATTTTAAAGGATCTGTTTTTAATAGACATTTTACAAAAACAACTGGTACATTTGGTAATTCTGTAAAAGAAAAACCCAACTGCCGTGACATTGCCAACCACAATGCTGTGACTCGGATTCGAACCAAGGTTGCTGCGGCCACAACGCAGAGTAATAACCTCTATACGATCACAGCGAGCTACTTGGGCTCAATAACATACAGTGACATGGAGAATTTATAATTCGGAACATTCAGGGAACTCCTGTGATAGGCTGAATGTGTTCATTGCTTCCTCATTCCTTATACAAAGGCTTTGTCTCCTCAGTGGTTGATAGGCTGAATCCGTTTCCTGGCCGCCTGCTTGTGAACTGCCAGAAGTGAAAGATCACACATACACTTGTGGGCCTGTGATGGGACACCAATAGAGAGAAACACACCTGGCGCAGATCTTCTATTCTGTCTATTAGACCTGCATCTCCCCTGTACCTCCTCAAGCCATCTGTATGTGAAGCAAGAAAAAGTTAAGGTGCGGTCCATATACACTTTTATAGGGAGGATGCTGCCATGAGCTCCTCCCAGCTAATCACACAAACAGCAGTAAAGCAAGATAACTACACAGTTAGGGGGGACTGCATGGTTAGGTTTTTGAGGAATTATTGAAACTGACCTCAGTGACCCATGATCAGAGCTGTGGCTAATGACTGCGTGCCTAATTATGATGAAGCAAGCACCATGGCTCGTAGGGGCCCCACAACACGCTTTTCTTAGCTCATTGAATTAAAGTATAAACTCTGCCATGTATGAGTGGTAAAGGCTTGTTAATTTGGTTGCTTTTCCAATTCACGTCTGACAACAAGATGAAGGAACATTGGGGCATCAGAAGCTTTGGAAGTAGCCACCAACCTCAGAGAAAGAGAGAAAGAGGGAAAAGGCAGTATGAGGTGTGGAGAAAACAGCAGCAGGTACAAGGAGCTCAAATGAGATTAATGGCGCCTAAATAGAGCACATAAAGGAACAGTTACAAATCTAAGAAAAGGGAAAGAAAGACTAGGAAAAAAACACGGAAAGAGCCTGTAGATAAAATTCTCTTCCTGGGACAGCAGGCTAAGAGAAATTACACTGGGAGCAGTTAAGCTTGTAACACGGGGAGAATAGAAAAGAAAATGCAGTTTTATGAAGTGTGTTTGCCTAATCCAGCAAGCACTTTTGTTTTATTTTTCTATTTGCTTCTTTTATTGGTAAAGTAAGTTTCAAGTGCATGAATGGTATGACTGAGAGAGCCAGGGTATAATAATTTGAAGTGTTTGCACCAGCACTAATGTAGGACGAGAGTTATAGCAAAGATATGAAAGGGGTAGCGATAATAAATATGTGAAAGGGCAATAGTGACACCAAAATAAGCCACCTATTTATAAAACTGACATGGAAGAAATTCTAAAGGTTAACTTCTGAAATTGTAGCGGATGTTAAAAAGGTTCTCGTTGTTGGCAGGATTCAAACCTGCGCGGGGAGACCCCAATGAATTTCTAGTCCATCGCCTTAACCACTCGGCCACAACAACTCACTGTAAGATTTGTGCAAATAATCTGTATGAAAGTTTTCAAGGTGTCCCACAGCAAATTCCTGGTATTCTGCAATGCACTTTTTTAAAATAATGTTTTTTTCAGCAGGCACATTCTCTCCTAAAAACAAAAATTTCATGAGTATATCTCTAGTTTGGAAAAGGATAGGTTTTCATGCATACTCTCATGTGGCACTCAAGTTTTTGGGACCCTATTGCACTCTGTTTTCGTGCTGCTTTTAGTCTATGGCCCATATTACAGAAGTCTACCATCTTTGAGTATTTGAGGCTCCTTTGTAAGTGCTTTATCTTTTTTACTTGAAGAGCTATATAATAAAGGGGTCAGGGAAAGATTGCATTTATGGAAGATAAAAGAAGGCACACTTGTCTCACCAAATGCCGTAGAGAAACCTGATGTTTTACTCATGTTATCCTTAGTTTGTTTTTGTTAGACCTTGCATTCTTAAGATGGCCTCAACCCTACCTTATTGCTTTTCACCTACACATTTTGCTGTATCTTTTTGTTGGCCTTAGGACTGTGATCACTTTATCGCTACTAATCAGTGCTGAAGTGCACATGCTTCTTCCCTAATCATGTGTGTAATTGGAGTATACCTGACTGACAGATTTAATTGACTTGAAAGCCCCTTGTAAATTGGTATACCATATACCCAGGGACTGATTGTGCCGCCCAAAGAAGTAGCATTTCAAACCTGTCTCAAGCCTGCTACTGCAGTGCCTGTGCTGCAGTGTACTGCCACTTCGACTTGCCATTTAAAACTACTTGCCAAGCCTTAAACTCCAATTTTATTACATATAATTAACCAAAAGGTAGGCCCTAGGTAGTCCTAGGGGCATCATGCTATGTAAGTAAAAGGTAAGACATGTACTGTGGTAGTTTGCATGTCCTGGTAGTACCAAACAGTCTATTACATTTTTCACTACTGTGAGGTCTGCCCCTCTCATAGGTTAGCATTGGGTATTCCCTTATACTTTTTGGGGGGTAATTCCACATCAGAGAGGAGAAGCTTTATTTATTTATTGATAAATCCTATTTACTGGTGAGGTTGGATTTAACTTTACTATTTTATAAATGCAATTTTTAGAGAGTGTGCATTTCTCTGCACCTACTGCTCTATTTGCCTGAAAACCTGTCTCCAACTGACGTCTGGATTGGGCTGCGAGACAGCTACATTTGTGCATTCCTTCTAGACAGCCACAACACAGGTCACTCAACTGCAACTGCATTCATCTGCATTCTGATTGGCATGGGGGAGAGCTCCATTCCCCCCACCGCAAATAGGTTCAAGAACGATAAATTATGTCAGTAGGTACAATATAGCTACATCTTATAATCACGTGTGTTTAAATAATTTGTCGTTAGATCGTTTAAATATTTTAAAGGATCTGTTTTTAATAGACATTTTACAAAAACAACTGGTACATTTGGTAATTCTGTAAAAGAAAAACCCAACTGCCGTTACATTGCCAACCTCAATGCCGTGTCTCGGATTCGAACCGAGGTTCCTGCGGCCACAACGCAGAGTACTATCCACTATACGATCACGGCGAGCTACTTGGGCTCAATAACATACAGTGACATGGAGAATTTATAATTCGGAACACTCAGGGAACTCCTGTGATAGGCTGAATGTGTTCATTGCTTCCTCATTCCTTATACAAAGGCTTTGTCTCCTCAGTGGTTGATAGGCTGAAACTGTTTCCTGGCCGCCTGCTTGTGAACTGACAAGAGTCAAAGATCACACATACACTTGTGGGCCTGTGATGGGACACCAATGCAGAGAAACTTACCTGGCGCAGATCTTCTATTCTGTCTAGTAGACCTGCATCTCCCCTGTACCTCCTCAAGCCATCTGTATGTGAAGCAAGAAAAAGTTAAGGAGCGGTCCATCTACACTTTTATAGGGAGGATGCTGCCATGAGCTCCTCCCAGCTAATCACACAAACAGCAGTAAAGCAAGATAACTACACAGTTAGGGGGGACTGCATGGTTAGGTTTTTGAGGAATTATTGAAACTGACCTCAGTGACCCATGATCAGAGCTGTGGCTAATGACTGCGTGCCTAATTATGATGAAGCAAGCACCATGGCTCGTAGGGGCCCCACAACACGCTTTTCTTAGCTCATTGAATTAAAGTATAAACCTCTGCCATGTATGAGTGGTAAAGGCTTGTTAATTTGGTTGCTTTTCCAATTCACGTCTGACAACAAGATGAAGGAACATTGGGGCATCAGAAGCTTTGGAAAGTAGCCACCAACCTCAGAGAAAGAGAGAAAGAGGGAAAAGGCAGTATGAGGTGTGGAGAAAACAGCAGCAGGTACAAGGAGCTCAAATGAGATTAATGGCGCCTAAATAGAGCACATAAAGGAACAGTTACAAATCTAAGAAAAGGGAAAGAAAGACTAGGAAAAAAACACGGAAAGAGCCTGTAGATAAAATTCTCTTCCTGGGACAGCAGGCTAAGAGAAATTACACAGGGAGCAGTTAAGCTTGTAACACGGGAAGAATAGAAAAGAAAATGCAGTTTTATGAAGTGTGTTTGCCTAATCCAGCAAGCACTTTTGTTTTATTTTTCTATTTGCTTCTTTTATTGGTAAAGTAAGTTTCAAGTGCATGAATGGTATGACTGAGAGAGCCAGGGTATAATAATTTGAATGTTTGCACCAGCGCTAATGTAGGACGAGAGTTATAGCAAAGATATGAAAGGGGTAGCGATAATAAATATGTGAAAGGGCAATAGTGACACCAAAATAAGCCACCTATTTATAAAACTGACATGGAAGAAATTCTAAAGGTTAACTTCTGAAATTGTAGCCGATGTTAAAAAGTTTCTCGTTGTTGGCAGGATTCGAACCTGCGCAGGGAGACCCCAATGGATTTCTAGTCCATCGCCTTAACCACTCGGCCACAACAACTGACTGTAAGTTTTGTGCAAATGATCTGTATGAAAGTTTTCAAGGTGTCCCACAGCAAATTCCTGGTATTCTGCAATGCACTTTTTTAAAATAATGTTTTTTTCAGCAGGCACATTCTCTCCTAAAAACAAAAATTGCATGGGTATATCTCTAGTTTGGAAAAGGATAGGCTTTCATGCATACTCTCATGTGGCACTCAAGTTTTTGGGACCCTATTGCACTCTGTTTTCGTGCTGCTTTTAGTCTATGGCCCATATTACAGAAGTCTACCATCTTTGAGTATTTGAGGCTCCTTTGTAAGTGCTTTATCTTTTTTACTTGAAGAGCTATATAATAAAGGGGTCAGGGAAAGATTGCATTTACGGAAGATAAAAGAAGGCACACTTGTCTCACCAAATGCCGTAGAGAAACCTGATGTTTTACTCATGTTATCCTTAGTTTGTTTTTGTTAGACCTTGCATTCTTAAGGTGGCCTCAACCCTACCTTATTGCTTTTCACCTACGCATTTTGCTGTATCTTTTTGTAGGCCTTAGGACTCTGATCACTTTATTGCTACTAATCAGTGCTAAAGTGCACGTGCTTGTTCCCTAATCATGTGTGTAATTGGAGTATACCTTACTGACAGATTTAATTGACTTGAAAGCCCCTTGTAAAGTGGTATACCATATACCCAGGGACTGATTGTGCCGCCCAAAGAAGTAGAATTTCAAACTTGTCTCAAGCCTGCTACTGCAGTGCCTGTGCTGCAGTGTACTGCCACTTCGACTTGCCATTTAAAACTACTTGCCAAGCCTTAAACTCCAATTTTATTACATATAATTAACCAAAAGGTAGGCCCTAGGTAGTCCTAGGGGCATCATGCTATGTAAGTAAAAGGTAAGACATGTACTGTGGTAGTTTGCATGTCCTGGTAGTACCAAACAGTCTATTACATTTTTCACTACTGTGAGGTCTGCCCCTCTCATAGGTTAGCATTGGGTATTGCCTTATACTTTTTGGGGGTAATTCCATATCAGAGAGGAGAAGCTTTATTTATTTATTGATAAATCCTATTTACTGGTGAGGTTGGATTTAACTTTACTATTTTATAAATGCCATTTTTAGAGAGTGAGCATTTCTCTGCACTTACTGCTCTATTTGCCTGAAAACCTGTCTCCAATTGACGTCTGGATTGGGCTGCGAGACAGCTACATTTGTGCATTCCCTCTAGACAGCCACAACACAGGTCACTCAACTGCAACTGCATTCATCTGCATTCTGATTGGCATGGGGGAGAGCTCCATTCCCCCCACTGCAAATAGGTTCAAGAACGATAATTTATGTCAGTAGGTACAATATAGCTACATCTTATAATCATGTGTGTTTAAATAATTTGTCGTTAGATCGTTTAAATATTTTAAAGGATCTGTTTTTAATAGACATTTTACAAAAACAACTGGTACATTTGGTAATTCTGTAAAAGAAAAAACCAACTGCCGTGACATTGCCAACCACAATGCCATGACTCAGATTCGAACCGAGGTTGTTGCAGCCACAACGCAGAGTACTAACCACTATACGATCACGGCGAGCTACTTGGGCTCAATAACATACAGTGACATGGAGAATTTATAATTCTGAACACTCAGGGAACTCCTGTGATAGGCTGAATGTGTTCATTGCTTCCTCATTCCTTATACAAAGGCTTTGTCTCCTCAGTGGTTGATAGGCTGAAACTGTTTCCTGGCCGCCTGCTTGTGAACTGACAGGAGTCAAAGATCACACATACACTTGTGGGCATGTGATGGGACACCAATGCAGGCAAACACACCTGGCGCAGATCTTCTATTCTGTCTAGTAGACCTGCATCTCCCCTGTACCTCCTCAAGCCATCTGTATGTGAAGCAAGAAAAAGTTAAGGAGCGGTCCATATACACTTTTATAGGGAGGATGCTGCCATGAGCTCCTCCCAGCTAATCACACAAACAGCAGTAAAGCAAGATAACTACACAGTTAGGGGGGACTGCATGGTTAGGTTTTTGAGGAATTATTGAAACTGACCTCAGTGACCCATGATCAGAGCTGTGGCTAATGACTCCGTGCCTAATTATGATGAAGCAAGCACCATGGCTCGTAGGGGCCCCACAACACGCTTTTCTTAGCTCATTGAATTAAAGTATAAACCTCTGCCATGTATGAGTGGTAAAGGCTTGTTAATTTGGTTCCTTACCAATTCACGTCTGACAATAAGATGAAGGAACATTGGGGCATCAGAAGCTTTGGAAAGTAGCCACCAACCTCAGAGAAAGAGAGAAAGAGGGAAAAGGCAGTATGAGGTGTGAAGAAAACAGCAGCAGGTACAAGGAGCTCAAATGAGATTAATGGCGCCTAAATAGAGCAAATAAAGGAACAGTTACAAATCTAAGAAAAGGAAAAGAAAGACTAGGAAAAAAACACGGAAAGAGCCTGTAGATAAAATTCTCTTCCTGGGACAGCAGGCTAAGAGAAATTACACAGGGAGCAGTTAAGCTTGTAACACGGGGAGAATAGAAAAGAAAATGCAGTTTTATGAAGTGTGTTTGCCTAATCCAGCAAGCACTTTTGTTTTATTTTTCTATTTGCTTCTTTTATTGGTAAAGTAAGTTTCAAGTGCATGAATGGTATGACTGAGAGAGCCAGGGTATAATAATTTGAAGTGTTTGCACCAGCACTAATGTAGGACGAGAGTTATAGCAAAGATATGAAAGGGGTAGCGATAATAAATATGTGAAAGGGCAATAGTGACACCAAAATAAGCCACCTATTTATAAAACTGACATGGAAGAAATTCTAAAGGTTAACTTCTGAAATTGTAGCGGATGTTAAAAAGGTTCTCGTTGTTGGCAGGATTCGAACCTGCGCAGGGAGCCCCAATGAATTTCTAGTCCATCGCCTTAACCACTCGGCCACAACAACTCACTGTAAGTTTTGTGCAAATAATCTGTATGAAAGTTTTCAAGGTGTCCCACAGCAAATTCCTGGTATTCTGCAATGCACTTTTTTAAAATAATGTTTTTTTCAGCAGGCACATTCTCTCCTAAAGACAAAAATTGCATGAGTATATCTCTAGTTTGGAAAAGGATACGTTTTCATGCATACTCTCATGTGGCACTCAAGTTTTTGGGACCCTATTGCACTCTGTTTTCGTGCTGCTTTTAGTCTTTGGCCCATATTACAGAAGTCTACCATCTTTGAGTATTTGAGGCTCCTTTGTAAGTGCTTTATCTTTTTTACTTGAAGAGCTATATAATAAAGGGGTCAGGGAAAGATTGCATTTATGGAAGATAAAAGAAGGCACACTTGTCTCACCAAATGCCGTAGAGAAACCTGATGTTTTACTCATGTTATCCTTAGTTTGTTTTTGTTAGACCTTGCATTCTTAAGATGGCCTCAACCCTACCTTATTGCTTTTCACCTACACATTTTGCTGTATCTTTTTGTTGGCCTTAGGACTGTGATCACTTTATCGCTACTAATCAGTGCTGAAGTGCACGTGCTTCTTCCCTAATCATGTGTGTAATTGGAGTATACCTGACTGACAGATTTAATTGACTTGAAAGCCCCTTGTAAAGTGGTATACCATATACCCAGGGACTGATTGTGCCGCCCAAAGAAGTAGCATTTCAAACCTGTCTCAAGCCTGCTACTGCAGTTCCTGTGCTGCAGTGTACTGCCACTTCGACTTGCCATTTAAAACTACTTGCCAAGCCTTAAACTCCAATTTTATTACATATAATTAACCAAAAGGTAGGCCCTAGGTAGTCCTAGGGGCATCATGCTATGTAAGTAAAAGGTAAGACATGTACTGTGGTAGTTTGCATGTCCTGGTAGTACCAAACAGTCTATTACATTTTTCACTACTGTGAGGTCTGCCCCTCTCATAGGTTAGCATTGGGTATTGCCTTATACTTTTTGGGGGTAATTCCATATCAGAGAGGAGAAGCTTTATTTATTTATTGATAAATCCTATTTACTGGTGAGGTTGGATTTAACTTTACTATTTTATAAATGCCATTTTTAGAGAGTGAGCATTTCTCTGCACTTACTGCTCTATTTGCCTGAAAACCTGTCTCCAATTGACGTCTGGATTGGGCTGCGAGACAGCTACATTTGTGCATTCCCTCTAGACAGCCACAACACAGGTCACTCAACTGCAACTGCATTCATCTGCATTCTGATTGGCATGGGGGAGAGCTCCATTCCCCCCACCGCAAATAGGTTCAAGAACGATAATTTATGTCAGTAGGTACAATATAGCTACATCTTATAATCATGTGTGTTTAAATAATTTGTCGTTAGATCGTTTAAATATTTTAAAGGATCTGTTTTTAATAGACATTTTACAAAAACAACTGGTACATTTGGTAATTCTGTAAAAGAAAAACCCAACTGCCGTTACATTGCCAACCACAATGCCGTGTCTCGGATTCAAACCGAGGTTCCTGCGGCCACAACGCAGAGTACTATCCACTATACGATCACGGTGAGCTACTTGGGCTCAATAACATACAGTGATATGGAGAATTTATAATTCTGAACACTCAGGGAACTCCTGTGATAGGCTGAATGTGTTCATTGCTTCCTCATTCCTTATACAAAGACTTTGTCTCCTCAGTGGTTGATAGGCTGAAACTGTTTCCTGGCCGCCTGCTTGTGAACTGACAGGAGTCAAAGATCACACATACACTTGTGGGCCTGTGATGGGACACCAATGCAGGCAAACACACCTGGCGCAGATCTTCTATTCTGTCTAGTAGACCTGCATCTCCCCTGTACCTCCTCAAGCCATCTGTATGTGAAGCAAGAAAAAGTTAAGGAGCGGTCCATCTACACTTTTATAGGGAGGATGCTGCCATGAGCTCCTCCCAGCTAATCACACAAACAGCAGTAAAGCAAGATAACTACACAGTTAGGGGGGACTGCATGGTTAGGTTTTTGAGGAATTATTGAAACTGACCTCAGTGACCCATGATCAGAGCTGTGGCTAATGACTGCGTGCCTAATTATGATGAAGCAAGCACCATGGCTCGTAGGGGCCCCACAACACGTTTTTCTTAGCTCATTGAATTAAAGTATAAACCTCTGCCATGTATGAGTGGTAAAGGCTTGTTAATTTGGTTGCTTTTCCAATTCACGTCTGACAATAAGATGAAGGAACATTGGGGCATCAGAAGCTTTGGAAAGTAGCCACCAACCTCAGAGAAAGAGAGAAAGAGGGAAAAGGCAGTATGAGGTGTGGAGAAAACAGCAGCAGGTACAAGGAGCTCAAATGAGATTAATGGCGCCTAAATAGAGCACATAAAGGAACAGTTACAAATCTAAGAAAAGGAAAAGAAAGACTAGGAAAAAAACACGGAAAGAGCCTGTAGATAAAATTCTCTTCCTGTGACAGCAGGCTAAGAGAAATTACACAGGGAGCAGTTAAGCTTGTAACACGGGGAGAATAGAAAAGAAAATGCAGTTTTATGAAGTGTGTTTGCCTAATCCAGCAAGCACTTTTGTTTTATTTTTCTATTTGCTTCTTTTATTGGTAAAGTAAGTTTCAAGTGCATGAATGGTATGACTGAGAGAGCCAGGGTATAATAATTTGAAGTGTTTGCACCAGCGCTAATGTAGGACGAGAGTTATAGCAAAGATATGAAAGGGGTAGCGATAATAAATATGTAAACGGGCAATAGTGACACCAAAATAAGCCACCTATTTATAAAACTGACATGGAAGAAATTCTAAAGGTTAACTTCTGAAATTGTAGCCGATGTTAAAAAGTTTCTCGTTGTTGGCAGGATTCAAACCTGCGCGGGGAGACCCCAATGGCTTTCTAGTCCATCGCCTTAACCACTCGGCCACAACAACTGACTGTAAGTTTTGTGCAAATAATCAATATGAAAGTTTTTAAGGTGTCCCACAGCAAATTCCTGGTATTCTGCAATGCACTTTTTTAAAATAATGTTTTTTTCAGCAGGCACATTCTCTCCTAAAAACAAAAATTGCATGAGTATATCTCTAGTTTGGAAAAGGATAGGCTTTCATGCATACTCTCATGTGGCACTCAAGCTTTTGGGACCCTATTGCACTCTGTTTTCGTGCTGCTTTTAGTCTATGGCCCATATTACAGAAGTCTACCATCTTTGAGTATTGGAGGCTGCTTTGTAAGTGCTTTATCTTTTTTACCTGAAGAGCTATATAATAAAGGGGTCAGGGAAAGATTGCATTTATGGAAGATAAAAGAAGGCACACTTGTCTCACCAAATGCCGTAGAGAAACCTGATGTTTTACTCATGTTATCCTTAGTTTGTTTTTGTTAGACCTTGCATTCTTAAGGTGGCCTCAACCCTACCTTATTAATTTTCACCTACGCATTTTGCTGTATCTTTTTGTTGGCCTTAGGACTCTGATCACTTCATCACTACTAATCAGTGCTGAAGTGCACATGCTTCTTCCCTAATCATGTGTGTAATTGGAGTATACCTGACAGACAGATTTAATTGACTTGAAAGCCCCTTGTAAAGTGGTATACCATATACCCAGGGACTGATTGTGCCGCCCAAAGAAGTAGCATTTCAAACCTGTCTCAAGCCTGCTACTGCAGTGCCTGTGCTGCAGTGTACTGCCACTTCGACTTGCCATTTAAAACTACTTGCCAAGCCTTAAACTCCAATTTTATTACATATAATTAACCAAAAGGTAGGCCCTAGGTAGTCCTAGGGGCATCATGCTATGTAAGTAAAAGGTAAGACATGTACTGTGGTAGTTTGCATGTCCTGGTAGTACCAAACAGTCTATTAAATTTTTCACTACTGTGAGGTCTGCCCCTCTCATAGGTTAGCATTGGGTATTGCCTTATACTTTTTGGGGGTAATTCCATATCAGAGAGGAGAAGCTTTATTTATTTATTGATAAATCCTATTTACTGGTGAGGTTGGATTTAACTTTACTATTTTATAAATGCCATTTTTAGAGAGTGAGCATTTCTCTGCACTTACTGCTCTATTTGCCTGAAAACCTGTCTCCAATTGACGTCTGGATTGGGCTGCGAGACAGCTACATTTGTGCATTCCCTCTAGACAGCCACAACACAGGTCACTCAACTGCAACTGCATTCATCTGCATTCTGATTGGCATGGGGGAGAGCTCCATTCCCCCCACCGCAAATAGGTTCAAGAACGATAATTTATGTCAGTAGGTACAATATAGCTACATCTTATAATCATGTGTGTTTAAATAATTTGTCGTTAGATCGTTTAAATATTTTAAAGGATCTGTTTTTAATAGACATTTTACAAAAACAACTGGTACATTTGGTAATTCTGTAAAAGAAAAACCCAACTGCCGTTACATTGCCAACCACAATGCCGTGTCTCGGATTCGAACCGAGGCTCCTGCGGCCACAACGCAGAGTACTATCCACTATACGATCACGGCGAGCTACTTGGGCTCAATAACATACAGTGACATGGAGAATTTATAATTCGGAACACTCAGGGAACTCCTGTGATAGGCTGAATGTGTTCATTGCTTCCTCATTCCTTATACAAAGGCTTTGTCTCCTCAGTGGTTGATAGGCTGAAACTGTTTCCTGGCCGCCTGCTTGTGAACTGACAAGAGTCAAAGATCACACATACACTTGTGGGCCTGTGATGGGACACCAATGCAGAGAAACTTACCTGGCGCAGATCTTCTATTCTGTCTAGTAGACCTGCATCTCCCCTGTACCTCCTCAAGCCATCTGTATGTGAAGCAAGAAAAAGTTAAGGAGCGGTCCATCTACACTTTTATAGGGAGGATGCTGCCATGAGCTCCTCCCAGCTAATCACACAAACAGCAGTAAAGCAAGATAACTACACAGTTAGGGGGGACTGCATGGTTAGGTTTTTGAGGAATTATTGAAACTGACCTCAGTGACCCATGATCAGAGCTGTGGCTAATGACTGCGTGCCTAATTATGATGAAGCAAGCACCATGGCTCGTAGGGGCCCCACAACACGCTTTTCTTAGCTCATTGAATTAAAGTATAAACCTCTGCCATGTATGAGTGGTAAAGGCTTGTTAATTTGGTTGCTTTTCCAATTCACGTCTGACAACAAGATGAAGGAACATTGGGGCATCAGAAGCTTTGGAAAGTAGCCACCAACCTCAGAGAAAGAGAGAAAGAGGGAAAAGGCAGTATGAGGTGTGGAGAAAACAGCAGCAGGTACAAGGAGCTCAAATGAGATTAATGGCGCCTAAATAGAGCACATAAAGGAACAGTTACAAATCTAAGAAAAGGGAAAGAAAGACTAGGAAAAAAACACGGAAAGAGCCTGTAGATAAAATTCTCTTCCTGGGACAGCAGGCTAAGAGAAATTACACAGGGAGCAGTTAAGCTTGTAACACGGGAAGAATAGAAAAGAAAATGCAGTTTTATGAAGTGTGTTTGCCTAATCCAGCAAGCACTTTTGTTTTATTTTTCTATTTGCTTCTTTTATTGGTAAAGTAAGTTTCAAGTGCATGAATGGTATGACTGAGAGAGCCAGGGTATAATAATTTGAATGTTTGCACCAGCGCTAATGTAGGACGAGAGTTATAGCAAAGATATGAAAGGGGTAGCGATAATAAATATGTGAAAGGGCAATAGTGACACCAAAATAAGCCACCTATTTATAAAACTGACATGGAAGAAATTCTAAAGGTTAACTTCTGAAATTGTAGCCGATGTTAAAAAGTTTCTCGTTGTTGGCAGGATTCGAACCTGCGCAGGGAGACCCCAATGGATTTCTAGTCCATCGCCTTAACCACTCGGCCACAACAACTGACTGTAAGTTTTGTGCAAATGATCTGTATGAAAGTTTTCAAGGTGTCCCACAGCAAATTCCTGGTATTCTGCAATGCACTTTTTTAAAATAATGTTTTTTTCAGCAGGCACATTCTCTCCTAAAAACAAAAATTGCATGGGTATATCTCTAGTTTGGAAAAGGATAGGCTTTCATGCATACTCTCATGTGGCACTCAAGTTTTTGGGACCCTATTGCACTCTGTTTTCGTGCTGCTTTTAGTCTATGGCCCATATTACAGAAGTCTACCATCTTTGAGTATTTGAGGCTCCTTTGTAAGTGCTTTATCTTTTTTACTTGAAGAGCTATATAATAAAGGGGTCAGGGAAAGATTGCATTTACGGAAGATAAAAGAAGGCACACTTGTCTCACCAAATGCCGTAGAGAAACCTGATGTTTTACTCATGTTATCCTTAGTTTGTTTTTGTTAGACCTTGCATTCTTAAGGTGGCCTCAACCCTACCTTATTGCTTTTCACCTACGCATTTTGCTGTATCTTTTTGTAGGCCTTAGGACTCTGATCACTTTATCGCTACTAATCAGTGCTAAAGTGCACGTGCTTGTTCCCTAATCATGTGTGTAATTGGAGTATACCTTACTGACAGATTTAATTGACTTGAAAGCCCCTTGTAAAGTGGTATACCATATACCCAGGGACTGATTGTGCCGCCCAAAGAAGTAGAATTTCAAACTTGTCTCAAGCCTGCTACTGCAGTGCCTGTGCTGCAGTGTACTGCCACTTCGACTTGCCATTTAAAACTACTTGCCAAGCCTTAAACTCCAATTTTATTACATATAATTAACCAAAAGGTAGGCCCTAGGTAGTCCTAGGGGCATCATGCTATGTAAGTAAAAGGTAAGACATGTACTGTGGTAGTTTGCATGTCCTGGTAGTACCAAACAGTCTATTACATTTTTCACTACTGTGAGGTCTGCCCCTCTCATAGGTTAGCATTGGGTATTGCCTTATACTTTTTGGGGGTAATTCCATATCAGAGAGGAGAAGCTTTATTTATTTATTGATAAATCCTATTTACTGGTGAGGTTGGATTTAACTTTACTATTTTATAAATGCCATTTTTAGAGAGTGAGCATTTCTCTGCACTTACTGCTCTATTTGCCTGAAAACCTGTCTCCAATTGACGTCTGGATTGGGCTGCGAGACAGCTACATTTGTGCATTCCCTCTAGACAGCCACAACACAGGTCACTCAACTGCAACTGCATTCATCTGCATTCTGATTGGCATGGGGGAGAGCTCCATTCCCCCCACTGCAAATAGGTTCAAGAACGATAATTTATGTCAGTAGGTACAATATAGCTACATCTTATAATCATGTGTGTTTAAATAATTTGTCGTTAGATCGTTTAAATATTTTAAAGGATCTGTTTTTAATAGACATTTTACAAAAACAACTGGTACATTTGGTAATTCTGTAAAAGAAAAAACCAACTGCCGTGACATTGCCAACCACAATGCCATGACTCAGATTCGAACCGAGGTTGTTGCAGCCACAACGCAGAGTACTAACCACTATACGATCACGGCGAGCTACTTGGGCTCAATAACATACAGTGACATGGAGAATTTATAATTCTGAACACTCAGGGAACTCCTGTGATAGGCTGAATGTGTTCATTGCTTCCTCATTCCTTATACAAAGGCTTTGTCTCCTCAGTGGTTGATAGGCTGAAACTGTTTCCTGGCCGCCTGCTTGTGAACTGACAGGAGTCAAAGATCACACATACACTTGTGGGCATGTGATGGGACACCAATGCAGGCAAACACACCTGGCGCAGATCTTCTATTCTGTCTAGTAGACCTGCATCTCCCCTGTACCTCCTCAAGCCATCTGTATGTGAAGCAAGAAAAAGTTAAGGAGCGGTCCATATACACTTTTATAGGGAGGATGCTGCCATGAGCTCCTCCCAGCTAATCACACAAACAGCAGTAAAGCAAGATAACTACACAGTTAGGGGGGACTGCATGGTTAGGTTTTTGAGGAATTATTGAAACTGACCTCAGTGACCCATGATCAGAGCTGTGGCTAATGACTCCGTGCCTAATTATGATGAAGCAAGCACCATGGCTCGTAGGGGCCCCACAACACGCTTTTCTTAGCTCATTGAATTAAAGTATAAACCTCTGCCATGTATGAGTGGTAAAGGCTTGTTAATTTGGTTCCTTACCAATTCACGTCTGACAATAAGATGAAGGAACATTGGGGCATCAGAAGCTTTGGAAAGTAGCCACCAACCTCAGAGAAAGAGAGAAAGAGGGAAAAGGCAGTATGAGGTGTGAAGAAAACAGCAGCAGGTACAAGGAGCTCAAATGAGATTAATGGCGCCTAAATAGAGCAAATAAAGGAACAGTTACAAATCTAAGAAAAGGAAAAGAAAGACTAGGAAAAAAACACGGAAAGAGCCTGTAGATAAAATTCTCTTCCTGGGACAGCAGGCTAAGAGAAATTACACAGGGAGCAGTTAAGCTTGTAACACGGGGAGAATAGAAAAGAAAATGCAGTTTTATGAAGTGTGTTTGCCTAATCCAGCAAGCACTTTTGTTTTATTTTTCTATTTGCTTCTTTTATTGGTAAAGTAAGTTTCAAGTGCATGAATGGTATGACTGAGAGAGCCAGGGTATAATAATTTGAAGTGTTTGCACCAGCACTAATGTAGGACGAGAGTTATAGCAAAGATATGAAAGGGGTAGCGATAATAAATATGTGAAAGGGCAATAGTGACACCAAAATAAGCCACCTATTTATAAAACTGACATGGAAGAAATTCTAAAGGTTAACTTCTGAAATTGTAGCGGATGTTAAAAAGGTTCTCGTTGTTGGCAGGATTCGAACCTGCGCAGGGAGCCCCAATGAATTTCTAGTCCATCGCCTTAACCACTCGGCCACAACAACTCACTGTAAGTTTTGTGCAAATAATCTGTATGAAAGTTTTCAAGGTGTCCCACAGCAAATTCCTGGTATTCTGCAATGCACTTTTTTAAAATAATGTTTTTTTCAGCAGGCACATTCTCTCCTAAAGACAAAAATTGCATGAGTATATCTCTAGTTTGGAAAAGGATACGTTTTCATGCATACTCTCATGTGGCACTCAAGTTTTTGGGACCCTATTGCACTCTGTTTTCGTGCTGCTTTTAGTCTTTGGCCCATATTACAGAAGTCTACCATCTTTGAGTATTTGAGGCTCCTTTGTAAGTGCTTTATCTTTTTTACTTGAAGAGCTATATAATAAAGGGGTCAGGGAAAGATTGCATTTATGGAAGATAAAAGAAGGCACACTTGTCTCACCAAATGCCGTAGAGAAACCTGATGTTTTACTCATGTTATCCTTAGTTTGTTTTTGTTAGACCTTGCATTCTTAAGATGGCCTCAACCCTACCTTATTGCTTTTCACCTACACATTTTGCTGTATCTTTTTGTTGGCCTTAGGACTGTGATCACTTTATCGCTACTAATCAGTGCTGAAGTGCACATGCTTCTTCCCTAATCATGTGTGTAATTGGAGTATACCTGACTGACAGATTTAATTGACTTGAAAGCCCCTTGTAAAGTGGTATACCATATACCCAGGGACTGATTGTGCCGCCCAAAGAAGTAGCATTTCAAACCTGTCTCAAGCCTGCTACTGCAGTTCCTGTGCTGCAGTGTACTGCCACTTCGACTTGCCATTTAAAACTACTTGCCAAGCCTTAAACTCCAATTTTATTACATATAATTAACCAAAAGGTAGGCCCTAGGTAGTCCTAGGGGCATCATGCTATGTAAGTAAAAGGTAAGACATGTACTGTGGTAGTTTGCATGTCCTGGTAGTACCAAACAGTCTATTACATTTTTCACTACTGTGAGGTCTGCCCCTCTCGTAGGTTAGCATTGGGTATTCCCTTATACTTTTTGGGGGGTAATTTCATATCACAGAGGAGAAGCTTTATTTATTTATTGATAAATCCTATTTACTGGTGAGGTTGGATTTAACTTTACTATTTTATAAATGCCATTTTTAGAGAGTGAGCATTTCTCTGCACTTACTGCTCTATTTGCCTGAAAACCTGTCTCCAATTGACGTCTGGATTGGGCTGCGAGACAGCTACATTTGTGCATTCCCTCTAGACAGCCACAACACAGGTCACTCAACTGCAACTGCATTCATCTGCATTCTGATTGGCATGGGGGAGAGCTCCATTCCCCCCACCGCAAATAGGTTCAAGAACGATAATTTATGTCAGTAGGTACAATATAGCTACATCTTATAATCATGTGTGTTTAAATAATTTGTCGTTAGATCGTTTAAATATTTTAAAGGATCTGTTTTTAATAGACATTTTACAAAAACAACTGGTACATTTGGTAATTCTGTAAAAGAAAAACCCAACTGCCGTTACATTGCCAACCACAATGCCGTGTCTCGGATTCAAACCGAGGTTCCTGCGGCCACAACGCAGAGTACTATCCACTATACGATCACGGTGAGCTACTTGGGCTCAATAACATACAGTGATATGGAGAATTTATAATTCTGAACACTCAGGGAACTCCTGTGATAGGCTGAATGTGTTCATTGCTTCCTCATTCCTTATACAAAGACTTTGTCTCCTCAGTGGTTGATAGGCTGAAACTGTTTCCTGGCCGCCTGCTTGTGAACTGACAGGAGTCAAAGATCACACATACACTTGTGGGCCTGTGATGGGACACCAATGCAGGCAAACACACCTGGCGCAGATCTTCTATTCTGTCTAGTAGACCTGCATCTCCCCTGTACCTCCTCAAGCCATCTGTATGTGAAGCAAGAAAAAGTTAAGGAGCGGTCCATCTACACTTTTATAGGGAGGATGCTGCCATGAGCTCCTCCCAGCTAATCACACAAACAGCAGTAAAGCAAGATAACTACACAGTTAGGGGGGACTGCATGGTTAGGTTTTTGAGGAATTATTGAAACTGACCTCAGTGACCCATGATCAGAGCTGTGGCTAATGACTGCGTGCCTAATTATGATGAAGCAAGCACCATGGCTCGTAGGGGCCCCACAACACGTTTTTCTTAGCTCATTGAATTAAAGTATAAACCTCTGCCATGTATGAGTGGTAAAGGCTTGTTAATTTGGTTGCTTTTCCAATTCACGTCTGACAATAAGATGAAGGAACATTGGGGCATCAGAAGCTTTGGAAAGTAGCCACCAACCTCAGAGAAAGAGAGAAAGAGGGAAAAGGCAGTATGAGGTGTGGAGAAAACAGCAGCAGGTACAAGGAGCTCAAATGAGATTAATGGCGCCTAAATAGAGCACATAAAGGAACAGTTACAAATCTAAGAAAAGGAAAAGAAAGACTAGGAAAAAAACACGGAAAGAGCCTGTAGATAAAATTCTCTTCCTGTGACAGCAGGCTAAGAGAAATTACACAGGGAGCAGTTAAGCTTGTAACACGGGGAGAATAGAAAAGAAAATGCAGTTTTATGAAGTGTGTTTGCCTAATCCAGCAAGCACTTTTGTTTTATTTTTCTATTTGCTTCTTTTATTGGTAAAGTAAGTTTCAAGTGCATGAATGGTATGACTGAGAGAGCCAGGGTATAATAATTTGAAGTGTTTGCACCAGCGCTAATGTAGGACGAGAGTTATAGCAAAGATATGAAAGGGGTAGCGATAATAAATATGTAAACGGGCAATAGTGACACCAAAATAAGCCACCTATTTATAAAACTGACATGGAAGAAATTCTAAAGGTTAACTTCTGAAATTGTAGCCGATGTTAAAAAGTTTCTCGTTGTTGGCAGGATTCAAACCTGCGCGGGGAGACCCCAATGGCTTTCTAGTCCATCGCCTTAACCACTCGGCCACAACAACTGACTGTAAGTTTTGTGCAAATAATCAATATGAAAGTTTTTAAGGTGTCCCACAGCAAATTCCTGGTATTCTGCAATGCACTTTTTTAAAATAATGTTTTTTTCAGCAGGCACATTCTCTCCTAAAAACAAAAATTGCATGAGTATATCTCTAGTTTGGAAAAGGATAGGCTTTCATGCATACTCTCATGTGGCACTCAAGCTTTTGGGACCCTATTGCACTCTGTTTTCGTGCTGCTTTTAGTCTATGGCCCATATTACAGAAGTCTACCATCTTTGAGTATTGGAGGCTGCTTTGTAAGTGCTTTATCTTTTTTACCTGAAGAGCTATATAATAAAGGGGTCAGGGAAAGATTGCATTTATGGAAGATAAAAGAAGGCACACTTGTCTCACCAAATGCCGTAGAGAAACCTGATGTTTTACTCATGTTATCCTTAGTTTGTTTTTGTTAGACCTTGCATTCTTAAGGTGGCCTCAACCCTACCTTATTAATTTTCACCTACGCATTTTGCTGTATCTTTTTGTTGGCCTTAGGACTCTGATCACTTCATCACTACTAATCAGTGCTGAAGTGCACGTGCTTCTTCCCTAATCATGTGTGTAATTGGAGTATACCTGACTGACAGATTTAATTGACTTGAAAGCCCCTTGTAAAGTGGTATACCATATACCCAGGGACTGATTGTGCCGCCCAAAGAAGTAGCATTTCAAACCTGTCTCAAGCCTGCTACTGCAGTGCCTGTGCTGCAGTGTACTGCCACTTCGACTTGCCATTTAAAACTACTTGCCAAGCCTTAAACTCCAATTTTATTACATATAATTAACCAAAAGGTAGGCCCTAGGTAGTCCTAGGGGCATCATGCTATGTAAGTAAAAGGTAAGACATGTACTGTGGTAGTTTGCATGTCCTGGTAGTACTAAACAGTCTATTAAATTTTTCACTACTGTGAGGTCTGCCCCTCTCATAGGTTAGCATTGGGTATTGCCTTATACTTTTTGGGGGTAATTCCATATCAGAGAGGAGAAGCTTTATTTATTTATTGATAAATCCTATTTACTGGTGAGGTTGGATTTAACTTTACTATTTTATAAATGCCATTTTTAGAGAGTGAGCATTTCTCTGCACTTACTGCTCTATTTGCCTGAAAACCTGTCTCCAATTGACGTCTGGATTGGGCTGCGAGACAGCTACATTTGTGCATTCCCTCTAGACAGCCACAACACAGGTCACTCAACTGCAACTGCATTCATCTGCATTCTGATTGGCATGGGGGAGAGCTCCATTCCCCCCACCGCAAATAGGTTCAAGAACGATAATTTATGTCAGTAGGTACAATATAGCTACATCTTATAATCATGTGTGTTTAAATAATTTGTCGTTAGATCGTTTAAATATTTTAAAGGATCTGTTTTTAATAGACATTTTACAAAAACAACTGGTACATTTGGTAATTCTGTAAAAGAAAAACCCAACTGCCGTTACATTGCCAACCACAATGCCGTGTCTCGGATTCGAACCGAGGCTCCTGCGGCCACAACGCAGAGTACTATCCACTATACGATCACGGCGAGCTACTTGGGCTCAATAACATACAGTGATATGGAGAATTTATAATTCTGAACACTCAGGGAACTCCTGTGATAGGCTGAATGTGTTCATTGCTTCCTCATTCCTTATACAAAGACTTTGTCTCCTCAGTGGTTGATAGGCTGAAACTGTTTCCTGGCCGCCTGCTTGTGAACTGACAGGAGTCAAAGATCACACATACACTTGTGGGCCTGTGATGGGACACCAATGCAGGCAAACACACCTGGCGCAGATCTTCTATTCTGTCTAGTAGACCTGCATCTCCCCTGTACCTCCTCAAGCCATCTGTATGTGAAGCAAGAAAAAGTTAAGGAGCGGTCCATCTACACTTTTATAGGGAGGATGCTGCCATGAGCTCCTCCCAGCTAATCACACAAACAGCAGTAAAGCAAGATAACTACACAGTTAGGGGGGACTGCATGGTTAGGTTTTTGAGGAATTATTGAAACTGACCTCAGTGACCCATGATCAGAGCTGTGGCTAATGACTGCGTGCCTAATTATGATGAAGCAAGCACCATGGCTCGTAGGGGCCCCACAACACGCTTTTCTTAGCTCATTGAATTAAAGTATAAACCTCTGCCATGTATGAGTGGTAAAGGCTTGTTAATTTGGTTGCTTTTCCAATTCACGTCTGACAATAAGATGAAGGAACATTGGGGCATCAGAAGCTTTGGAAAGTAGCCACCAACCTCAGAGAAAGAGAGAAAGAGGGAAAAGGCAGTATGAGGTGTGGAGAAAACAGCAGCAGGTACAAGGAGCTCAAATGAGATTAATGGCGCCTAAATAGAGCACATAAAGGAACAGTTACAAATCTAAGAAAAGGAAAAGAAAGACTAGGAAAAAAACACGGAAAGAGCCTGTAGATAAAATTCTCTTCCTGTGACAGCAGGCTAAGAGAAATTACACAGGGAGCAGTTAAGCTTGTAACACGGGGAGAATAGAAAAGAAAATGCAGTTTTATGAAGTGTGTTTGCCTAATCCAGCAAGCACTTTTGTTTTATTTTTCTATTTGCTTCTTTTATTGGTAAAGTAAGTTTCAAGTGCATGAATGGTATGACTGAGAGAGCCAGGGTATAATAATTTGAAGTGTTTGCACCAGCGCTAATGTAGGACGAGAGTTATAGCAAAGATATGAAAGGGGCAGCGATAATAAATATGTAAACGGGCAATAGTGACACCAAAATAAGCCACCTATTTATAAAACTGACATGGAAGAAATTCTAAAGGTTAACTTCTGAAATTGTAGCCGATGTTAAAAAGTTTCTCGTTGTTGGCAGGATTCAAACCTGCGCGGGGAGACCCCAATGGCTTTCTAGTCCATCGCCTTAACCACTCGGCCACAACAACTGACTGTAAGTTTTGTGCAAATAATCAATATGAAAGTTTTTAAGGTGTCCCACAGCAAATTCCTGGTATTCTGCAATGCACTTTTTTAAAATAATGTTTTTTTCAGCAGGCACATTCTCTCCTAAAAACAAAAATTGCATGAGTATATCTCTAGTTTGGAAAAGGATAGGCTTTCATGCATACTCTCATGTGGCACTCAAGCTTTTGGGACCCTATTGCACTCTGTTTTCGTGCTGCTTTTAGTCTATGGCCCATATTACAGAAGTCTACCATCTTTGAGTATTTGAGGCTGCTTTGTAAGTGCTTTATCTTTTTTACTTGAAGAGCTATATAATAAAGGGGTCAGGGAAAGATTGCATTTATGGAAGATAAAAGAAGGCACACTTGTCTCACCAAATGCCGTAGAGAAACCTGATGTTTTACTCATGTTATCCTTAGTTTGTTTTTGTTAGACCTTGCATTCTTAAGGTGGCCTCAACCCTACCTTATTAATTTTCACCTACGCATTTTGCTGTATCTTTTTGTTGGCCTTAGGACTCTGATCACTTTATCACTACTAATCAGTGCTGAAGTGCACGTGCTTCTTCCCTAATCATGTGTGTAATTGGAGTATACCTGACTGACAGATTTAATTGACTTGAAAGCCCCTTGTAAAGTGGTATACCATATACCCAGGGACTGATTGTGCCGCCCAAAGAAGTAGCATTTCAAACCTGTCTCAAGCCTGCTACTGCAGTGCCTGTGCTGCAGTGTACTGCCACTTCGACTTGCCATTTAAAACTACTTGCCAAGCCTTAAACTCCAATTTTATTACATATAATTAACCAAAAGGTAGGCCCTAGGTAGTCCTAGGGGCATCATGCTATGTAAGTAAAAGGTAAGACATGTACTGTGGTAGTTTGCATGTCCTGGTAGTACCAAACAGTCTATTACATTTTTCACTACTGTGAGGTCTGCCCCTCTCACAGGTTAGCATTGGGTATTCCCTTATACTTTTTGGGGGGTAATTCCATATCAGAGAGGAGAAGCTTTATTTATTTATTGATAAATCCTATTTACTGGTGAGGTTGGATTTAACTTTACTATTTTATAAATGCCATTTTTAGAGAGTGAGCATTTCTTTGCACTTACTGCTCTATTTGCCTGAAAACCTGTCTCCAATTGACGTCTGGATTGGGCTGCGAGACAGCTTCATTTGTGCATTCCTTCTAGACAGCCACAACACAGGTCACTCAACTGCAACTGCATTTTGATTGGCATGGGGGAGAGCTCCATTCCCCCCACCGCAAATAGGTTCAAGAACGATAATTTATGTCAGTAGGTACAATATAGCTACATCTTATAATCATGTGTGTTTAAATAGTTTGTCGTTAGATCGTTTAAATATTTTAAAGGATCTGTTTTTAATAGACATTTTACAAAAACAACTGGTACATTTGGTAATTCTGTAAAAGAAAAACCCAACTGCCGTGACATTGCCAACCACAATACCGTGACTCGGATTCGAACCGAGGTTGCTGCGGCCACAACGCAGAGTACTAACCACTATACGATCACGGCGAGCTACTTGGGCTCAATATTATACAGTGACATGGAGAATTTATAATTCGGAACACTCAGGGAACTCCTGTGATAGGCTGAATGTGTTCATTGCTTCCTCATTCCTTATACAAAGGCTTTGTCTCCTCAATGGTTGATAGGCTGAAACCGTTTCCTGGCCGCCTGCTTGTGAACTGCCAGGAGTCAAAGATCACACATACACTTGTGGGCCTGTGATGGGACACCAATGCAGAGAAACACACCTGGCGCAGATCTTCTATTCTGTCTAGTAGACCTGCATCTCCCCTGTACCTCCTCAAGCCATCTGTATGTGAAGCAAGAAAGAGTTAAGGAGCGGTCCATCTACACTTTTATAGGGAGGATGCTGCCGTGAGCTCCTCCCAGCTAATCACACAAACAGCAGTAAAGCAAGATAACTACACATTTAGGGGGGACTGCATGGTTAGGTTTTTGAGGAATTATTGAAACTGACCTCAGTGACCCATGATCAGAGCTGTGGCTAATGACTGCGTGCCCAATTATGATGAAGCAAGAACCATGGCTCGTAGGGGCCCCACAACACACTTTTCTTAGCTCATTGAATTAAAGTATAAACCTCTGCCATGTATGAGTGGTAAAGGCTTGTTAATTTGGTTGCTTTTCCAATTCACGTCTGACAACAAGATGAAGGAACATTGGGGCATCAGAAGCTTTGGAAAGTAGCCACCAACCTCAGAGAAAGAGAGAAAGAGGGAAAAGGCAGTATGAGGTGTGGAGAAAACAGCAGGAGGTACAAGTAGGGTGACCAACTGGCATGGGTGCAAATTCAGGATGGTGAGTGTAAAAATTCAGGACAGAGGGTCAAAATTCAGGACAAAAATTCAGGACAGGGGATCAAAATTCAGGACAAAAAGCACGTTTTTCAGGCAGATCAGAGGAGGTCGTGCAATAGTATATAAGTAATCCCATCTATATCCAAACATATTCATCCATTTGCAAACCTATCTATCATGTATCCTTACATCCATAATTTCACTCATCCATCCCTCCATCCACACTTTCACTCATCCATTTATCCATCCACCCACCCTTTCACCCTATCCATCCGTACACTCATCCATCCACTCTTCCACCCATCCATCCACTCATCCATCCAGCCATTTAGCCTTTCATCCACCCAGCCATCCTTTCACTTACTCATCCATCCAGCCAGTCACTCATCCTTCCACCCATTCACCTTTTCAGTCATCCATTCATCCTCCCTTTCTCTCTCCGTCGACCCTTTCACTTAGCCATCCTTCCTTCCATCCATTCACCCATCCATCTACTCATCCACTCATGAATCCATCCATTGTCCCTATCACTCATCCATCCACCCATTCACTCGCCAATCATCCACCCTTTCACTCATCCATCCGTCCTTTCGCTCATTATCCTTCTACTCATCCTTTCATTTAGCCATTCACCCTTTCACTAATCCATCCAGCCATCCACCCATCCCTTCACTTGCTCACTCACTCACATTTTCATATTAATTATGAGCTGAGCCTCTGTCTGCAGAGTTGCATACAGAAGAGGCCCATCAAGAAATTCATCCTGCTGTAGTTCCTGAAGCAAGGGGTGGGGTGGGTCATTATGCCCCTGTACATAGGCAGTCTGAAAAAGTGGAAGTCATGAGTCATGCATGATGCTCAGTGCCATGCTATGAGGTTACTGTGACATGGTGTTTTTACAGGGCTTTAAGCAGGGTGAAAAAAGAGGGTCCTCTCTAAAGGGGGCGTTTGATGTAATTAAGGTCGTGACTTAAAACACCCAATATAAAAATCTGTTCTTAGCATAGTGTTCCGCCTGAGTGGTATTATGTTGTTTCTGTCATTAAATCCAGATATATAATACAGCAAGTATCATTACACCAACTACAAGCCAAGGCTATTGGCTTTGGCAATGGTTGTTAGTTGCATAAAATGAAAATGCAGCAACCATGGCTTCGTTGAATATAATATTGAAAGTGCACTTTTCTAAAATAATGAGACTGAAAGAACTCCAGCCCCTTTATATCAACTTTTCACCAGCTTCTTTGAACAAACTGGTTTCTCACATAGCAGCACTGGCGTGTTTGCACATTTCTTCTGTTTGACAGAATGCGCTGCCCTAAACTGTGGCAGGAAGAGGCTGCCACATGCTTTATCAGCCCAGACTGATCCATTGTCATCTGTAAGTGGCAATCAGCGACATACAGAATGACAATGGGCGGCGTGGGGCTGCTCATGTTGTGCTCCAGGAGGAGGGCTAGGCGGCCATCAGGGAGAAGAGGCCTCTCCAAAATTACGGACAAAAGGCGTCCGTAAAAGGAATCCTGACGGACAACGGACGCCAGGTCCAAATTACGGACTGTCCGTGAAATTTACGGACGGTTGGTCACCCTAGGTACAAGGAGCTCAAATGAGATTAATGGCGCCTAAATAGAGCACATAAAGGAACAGTTACAAATCTAAGAAAAGGGAAAGAAAGACTAGGAAAAAAACACGGAAAGAGCCTGTAGATAAAATTCTCTTCCTGGGACAGCAGGCTAAGAGAAATTACACAGGGAGCAGTTAAGCTTGCAACACGGGGAGAATAGAAAAGAAAATGCAGTTTTATGAAGTGTGTTTGCCTAATCCAGCAAGCACTTTTGTTTTATTTTTCTATTTGCTTCTTTTATTGGTAAAGTAAGTTTCAAGTGCATGAATGGTATGACTGAGAGAGCCAGGGTATAATAATTTGAAGTGTTTGCACCAGCGCTAATGTAGGACGAGAGTTATAGCAAAGATATGAAAGGGGTAGCGATAATAAATATGTGAAAGGGCAATAGTGACACCAAAATAAGCCACCTATTTATAAAACTGACATGGAAGAAATTCTAAAGGTTAACTTCTGAAATTGTAGCGGATGTTAAAAAGGGTCTCGTTGTTGGCAGGATTCGAACCTGCGTGGGGAGACCCCAATGAATTTCTAGTCCATCGCCTTAACCACTCTGCCACAACAACTCACTGTAAGTTTTGTGCAAATAATCTGTATGAAAGTTTTCAAGGTGTCCCACAGCAAATTCCTGGTATTCTGCAATGCACTTTTTTAAAATAATGTTTTTTTCAGCAGGCACATTCTCTCCTAAAAACAAAAATTGCATGAGTATATCTCTAGTTTGGAAAAGGATAGGCTTTCATGCATACTCTCATGTGGCACTCAAGTTTTTGGGACCCTATTGCACTCTGTTTTCGTGCTGCTTTTAGTCTATGGCCCATATTACAGAAGTCTACCATCTTTGAGTATTCGAGGCTCCTTTGTAAGTGCTTTATCTTTTTTACTTGAAGAGCTATATAATAAAGGGGTCAGGGAAAGATTGCATTTATGGAAGATAAAAGAAGGCACACTTGTCTCACCAAATGCCGTAGAGAAACCTGATGTTTTACTCATGTTATCTTTAGTTTGTTTTTGTTAGACCTTGCATTCTTAAGGTGGCCTGAACCCTACCTTATTGCTATTCACCTACACATTTTGCTGTATCTTTTTGTTGGCCTTAGGACTCTGATCACTTTATCGCTACTAATCAGTGCTGAAGTGCACATGCTTCTTCCCTAATCATGTGTGTAATTGGAGTATACCTGACTGACAGATTTAATTGACTTGAAATCCCCTTGTAAAGTGGTATACCATATACCCAGGGACTGATTGTGCCGCCCAAAGAAGTAGCATTTCAAACCTGTCTCAAGCCTGCTACTGCAGTGCCTGTGCTGCAGTGTACTGCCACTTCGACTTGCCATTTAAAACTACTTGCCAAGCCTTAAACTCCAATTTTATTACATATAATTAACCAAAAGGTAGGCCCTAGGTAGTCCTAGGGGCATCATGCTATGTAAGTAAAAGGTAAGACATGTACTGTGGTAGTTTGCATGTCCTGGTAGTACCAAACAGTCTATTACATTTTTCACTACTGTGAGGTCTGCCCCTCTCATAGGTTAGCATTGGGTATTCCCTTATACTTTTTGGGGGGTAATTCCATATCAGAGAGGAGAAGCTTTATTTATTTATTGATAAATCCTATTTACTGGTGAGGTTGGATTTAACTTTACTATTTTATAAATGCCATTTTAAGAGAGTGAGCATTTCTCTGCACTTACTGCTCTATTTGCCTGAAAACCTGTCTCCAATTGACGTCTGGATTGGGCTGCGAGACAGCTACATTTGTGCATTCCCTCTAGACAGCCACAACACAGGTCACTCAACTGCAACTGCATTCATCTGCATTCTGATTGGCATGGGGGAGAGCTCCTTTCCCCCCACCGCAAATAGGTTCAAGAACGATAATTTATGTCAGTAGGTACAATATAGCTACATCTTATAATCACGTGTGTTTAAATAATTTGTCGTTAGATCGTTTAAATATTTTAAAGGATCTGTTTTTAATAGACATTTTACAAAAACAACTGGTACATTTGGTAATTCTGTAAAAGAAAAACCCAACTGCCGTTACATTGCCAACCACAATGCCGTGTCTCGGATTCGAACCGAGGTTGCTGCGGCCACAACGCAGAGTACTATCCACTATACGATCACGGCGAGCTACTTGGGCTCAATAACATACAGTGACATGGAGAATTTATAATTCGGAACACTCAGGGAACTCCTGTGATAGGCTGAATGTGTTCATTGCTTCCTCATTCCTTATACAAAGGCTTTGTCTCCTCAGTGGTTGATAGGCTGAAACTGTTTCCTGGCCGCCAGCTTGTGAACTGACAAGAGTCAAAGATCACACATACACTTGTGGGCCTGTGATGGGACACCAATGCAGGCAAACACACCTGGCGCAGATCTTCTATTCTGTCTAGTAGACCTGCATCTCCCCTGTACCTCCTCAAGCCATCTGTATGTGAAGCAAGAAAAAGTTAAGGAGCGGTCCATCTACACTTTTATAGGGAGGATGCTGCCATGAGCTCCTCCCAGCTAATCACACAAACAGCAGTAAAGCAAGATAACTACACAGTTAGGGGGGACTGCATGGTTAGGTTTTTGAGGAATTATTGAAACTGACCTCAGTGACCCATGATCAGAGCTGTGGCTAATGACTGCGTGCCTAATTATGATGAAGCAAGCACCATGGCTCGTAGGGGCCCCACAACACGCTTTTCTTAGCTCATTGAATTAAAGTATAAACCTCTGCCATGTATGAGTGGTAAAGGCTTGTTAATTTGGTTGCTTTTCCAATTCACGTCTGACAACAAGATGAAGGAACATTGGGGCATCAGAAGCTTTGGAAAGTAGCCACCAACCTCAGAGAAAGAGAGAAAGAGGGAAAAGGCAGTATGACTTGTGGAGAAAACAGCAGCAGGTACAAGGAGCTCACATGAGATTAATGGCGCCTAAATAGAGCACATAAAGGAACAGTTACAAATCTAAGAAAAGGGAAAGAAAGACTAGGAAAAAAACACGGAAAGAGCCTGTAGATAAAATTCTCTTCCTGGGACAGCAGGCTAAGAGAAATTACACAGGGAGCAGTTAAGCTTGTAACACGGGGAGAATAGAAAAGAAAATGCAGTTTTATGAAGTGTGTTTGCCTAATCCAGCAAGCACTTTTGTTTTATTTTTCTATTTGCTTCTTTTATTGGTAAAGTAAGTTTCAAGTGCATGAATGGTATGACTGAGAGAGCCAGGGTATAATAATTTGAAGTGTTTGCACCAGCGCTAATGTAGGACGAGAGTTATAGCAAACATATGAAAGGGGTAGCGATAATAAATATGTGAAAGGGCAATAGTGACACCAAAATAAGACACCTATTTATAAAACTGACATGGAAGAAATTCTAAAGGTTAACTTCTGAAATTGTAGCCGATGTTAAAAACTTTGTCGTTGTTGGCAGGATTCGAACCTGCGCAGGGAGACCCCAATGGATTTCTAGTCCATCGCCTTAACCACTCGGCCACAACAACTGACTGTAAGTTTTGTGCAAATAATCTGTATGAAAGTTTTCAAGGTGTCCCACAGCAAATTCCTGGTATTCTGCAATGCACTTTTTTAAAATAATGTTTTTTTCAGCAGGCACATTCTCTCCTAAAAACAAAAATTGCATGAGTATATCTCTAGTTTGGAAAAGGATAGGCTTTCATGCATACTCTCATGTGGCACTCAAGTTTTTGGGACCCTATTGCACTCTGTTTTCGTGCTGCTTTTAGTCTATGGCCCATATTACAGAAGTCTACCATCTTTGAGTATTTGAGGCTCCTTTGTAAGTGCTTTATCTTTTTTACTTGAAGAGCTATATAATAAAGGGGTCAGGGAAAGATTGCATTTACGGAAGATAAAAGAAGGCACACTTGTCTCACCAAATGCCGTAGAGAAACCTGATGTTTTACTCATGTTATCCTTAGTTTGTTTTTGTTAGACCTTGCATTCTTAAGGTGGCCTCAACCCTACCTTATTGCTTTTCACCTACGCATTTTGCTGTATCTTTTTGTAGGCCTTAGGACTCTGATCACTTTATCGCTACTAATCAGTGCTGAAGTGCACGTGCTTGTTCCCTAATCATGTGTGTAATTGGAGTATACCTTACTGACAGATTTAATTGACTTGAAAGCCCCTTGTAAAGTGGTATACCATATACCCAGGGACTGATTGTGCCGCCCAAAGAAGTAGAATTTCAAACCTGTCTCAAGCCTGCTACTGCAGTGCCTGTGCTGCAGTGTACTGCCACTTCGACTTGCCATTTAAAACTACTTGCCAAGCCTTAAACTCCAATTTTATTACATATAATTAACCAAAAGGTAGGCCCTAGGTAGTCCTAGGGGCATCATGCTATGTAAGTAAAAGGTAAGACATGTACTGTGGTAGTTTGCATGTCCTGGTAGTGCCAAACAGTCTATTACATTTTTCACTACTGTGAGGTCTGCCCCTCTCATAGGTTAGCATTGGGTATTGCCTTATACTTTTTGGGGGTAATTCCATATCAGAAAGGAGAAGCTTTATTTATTTATTGATAAATCCTATTTACTGGTGAGGTTGGATTTAACTTTACTATTTTATAAATGCCATTTTTAGAGAGTGAGCATTTCTCTGCACTTACTGCTCTATTTGCCTGAAAACCTGTCTCCAATTGACGTCTGGATTGGGCTGCGAGACAGCTACATTTGTGCATTCCCTCTATACAGCCACAACACAGGTCACTCAACTGCAACTGCATTCTTCTGCATTCTGATTGGCATGGGGGAGAGCTCCATTCCCCCCACCGCAAATAGGTTCAAGAATGATAATTTATGTCAGTAGGTACAATATAGCTACATCTTATAATCATGTGTGTTTAAATAATTTGTCGTTAGATCGTTTAAATATTTTAAAGGATCTGTTTTTAATAGACATTTTACAAAAACAACTGGTACATTTGGTAATTCTGTAAAAGAAAAAACCAACTGCCGTGACATTGCCAACCACAATGCCGTGACTCAGATTCGAACCGAGGTTGCTGCAGCCACAACGCAGAGTACTAACCACTATACGATCACGGCAAGCTACTTGGGCTCAATAACATACAGTGACATGGAGAATTTATAATTCTGAACACTCAGGGAACTCCTGTGATAGGCTGAATGTGTTCATTGCTTCCTCATTCCTTATACAAAGGCTTTGTCTCCTCAGTGGTTGATAGGCTGAAACTGTTTCCTGGCCGCCTGCTTGTGAACTGACAGGAGTCAAAGATCACACATACACTTGTGGGCCTGTGATGGGACACCAATGCAGAGAAACACACCTGGCGCAGATCTTCTATTCTGTCTAGTAGACCTGCATCTCCCCTGTACCTCCTCAAGCCATCTGTATGTGAAGCAATAAAGAGTTAAGGAGCGGTCCATCTACACTTTTATAGGGAGGATGCTGCCGTGAGCTCCTCCCAGCTAATCACACAAACAGCAGTAAAGCAAGATAACTACACAGTTAGGGGGGACTGCATGGTTAGGTTTTTGAGGAATTATTGAAACTGACCTCAGTGACCCATGATCAGAGCTGTGGCTAATGACTGCGTGCCTAATTATGATGAAGCAAGCACCATGGCTCGTAGGCGCCCCACAACACGCTTTTCTTAGCTCAATTAAAGTATAAAGCTCTGCCATGTATGAGTGGTAAGGGCTTGTTAATTTGGTTGCTTTTCCAATTCACGTCTGACAACGAGATGAAGGAACATTGGGGCATCAGACGCTTTGGAAAGTAGCCACCAACCTCAGAGAAAGAGAGAAAGAGGGAAAAGGCAGTATGAGGTGTGGAGAAAACAGCAGCAGGTACAAGGAGCTCAAATGAGATTAATGGCGCCTAAATAGAGCACGTAAAGGAACAGTTACAAATCTAAGAAAAGGGAAAGAAAGACTAGGAAAAAAACACGGAAAGAGCCTGTAGATAAAATTCTCTTCCTGGGACAGCAGGCTAAGAGAAATTACACAGGGAGCCGTTAAGCTTGTAACACGGGGAGAATAGACAAGAAAATGCAGTTTTATGAAGTGTGTTTGCCTAATCCAGCAAGCACTTTTGTTTTATTTTTCTATTTGCTTCTTTTATTGGTAAAAAAAGTTTCAAGTGCATGAATGGTATGACTGAGAGAGCCAGGGTATAATAATTTGAAGTGTTTGCACCAGCGCTAATGTAGGACGAGAGTTATAGCAAAGATATGAAAGGGGTAGCGATAATAAATATGTGAAAGGGCAATAGTGACCCCAAAATAAGCCACCTATTTATAAAACTGACATGGAAGAAATTCAAAAGGTTAACTTCTGAAATTGTAGCCGATGTTAAAAAGTTTCTCGTTGTTGGCAGGATTTGAACCTGCGCGGGGGGACACCAATGGATTTCTAGTCCATCGCCTTAACCACTCAGCCAAAGCAACTGACTGTAAGTTTTGTGCAAATAATCTGTATGAAAGTTTTCAAGGTGTCCCACAGCAAATTCCTGATATTCTGCAATGCACTTTTTAAAAATAATGTTTTTTTCAGCAGGCACATTCTCTCCTAAAAACAAAAATAAGGCTACATCTCATAATCATGTGTGTTTAAATAATTTGTCGTTAGATTGTTTAAATATTTTAAAGGATCTGTTTTTAATAGACATTTTACAAAAACAACTGGTACATTTGGTAATTCTGTAAAAGAAAAACCCAACTGCCGTGACATTGCCAACCACAATGCCTTGACTCAGATTCAAACCGAGGTTGCTGCGGCCACAACGCAGAGTACTAGCCACTATACAATCACGGCGAGCTACTTGGGCTCAATAACATACAGTGACATGGAGAATTTATAATTCAAAACACTCAGGGAACTCCTGTGATAGGCTGAATGTGTTCATTGCTTCCTCATTCCTTATACAAAGGCTTTGTCTCCTCAGTGGTTGATAGGCTGAAACCGTTTCCTGGCCGCCTGCTTGTGAACTGCCAGAAGTCGAAGATCAAACATACACTTGTGGGCCTGTGATGGGACACCAATGCAGAGAAACACAAATGGCGCAGATCTTCTATTCTGTCTATTAGACCTGCATCTCCCCTGAACCTCCTCAAGCCATCTGTATGTGAAGCAAGAAAAAGTTAAGGAGCGGTCCATCTACACTTTTTTAGGGAGGATGCTGCTGTGAGCTCCTCCCAGCTAATCACACAAACAGCAGTAAAGCAAGATAACTACACAGTTAGGGGGGACTGCATGGTTAGGTTTTTGAGGAATTATTGAAACTGACCTCAGTGACCCATGATCAGAGCTGTGGCTAATGACTGCGTGCCCAATTATGATGAAGCAAGCACCATGGCTCGTAGGGGCCCCACAACACGCTTTTCTTAGCTCATTGAATTAAAGTATAAACTTTTGCCACGTGTAAGTGGTAATGGCTTGTTAATTTGGTTGCTTTTCCAATTCACGTCTGACAACAAGATGAAGGAACATTGGGGCATCAGAAGCTTTGGAAAGTAGCCACCAACCTCAGAGAAAGAGAGAAAGAGGGAAAAGGCAGTATGAGGTGTGGAGAAAACAGCAGCAGGTACAAGGAGCACAAATGAGATTAATGGCGCCTAAATAGAGCACATAAAGGAACAGTTACAAATCTAAGGAAAGGGAAAGAAAGACTAGGAAAAAAACACGGAAAGAGCCTGTAGATAAAATTCTCTTCCTGGGACAGCAGGCTAAGAGAAATTACACAGGGAGCAGTTAAACTTGTAACACGGGGAGAATAGAAAAGAAAATGCAGTTTTATGAAGTGTGTTTGCCTAATCCAGCAAGCACTTTTTTTTTCTTTTCTATTTGCTTCTTTTATTGGTAAAGTAAGTTTCAAGTGCATGAATGGTATGACTGAGAGAGCCAGGGTATAATAATTTGAAGTGTTTGCACTAGCGCTAATGTAGGACGAGAGTTATAGCAAAGATATGAAAGGGGTAGCGATAATAAATATGCGAAAGGGCAATAGTGACACCAAAATAAGCCGCCTATTTATAAAACTGACATGGAAGAAATTCTAAAGGTTAACTTTTGAAATTGTAGCCGATGTTAAAAAGTTTCTCGTTGTTGGCAGAACTCAAAGCTGCGCGGGGAGACCCCAATGGATTTTTGGTTCATCGCCTTAACCACTCGGCCACAACAACTGACTGTAAGTTTTTTGCAAATAATCTGTATGAAAGTTTTCAAGGTGTCCCACAGCAAATTCCTGGTATTCTGCAATGCACTTTTTAAAAATAATGTTTTTTTCAGCAGGCACATTCTCTCCTAAAAACAAAAATTGCATGAGTATATCTCTAGTTTGGAAAAGGATAGGCTTTCATGCATACTCTCATGTGGCACTCAAGTTTTTGGGACCCTATTGCACTCTGTTTTCGTGCTGCTTTTAGTCTTTGGCCCATATTACAGAAGTCTACCATCTTTGAGTATTTGAGGCTCCTTTGTAAGTGCTTTATCTTTTTTACTTGAAGAGCTATATAATAAAGGGGTCAGGGAAAGATTGCATTTATGGAAGATAAAAGAAGGCACCCTTATCTCACCAAATGCCGTAGAGAAACCTGATGTTTTACTCTTGTTATCCTTAGTTTGTTTTTGTTAGACCTTGCATTCTTAAGATGGCCTCAACCCTACCTTATTGCTTTTCACCTACACATTTTGCTGTATCTTTTTGTTGGCCTTAGGACTCTGATCACTTTATCGCTACTAATCAGTGCTGAAGTGCACATGCTTCTTCCCTAATCACGTGTGTAATTGGAGTATACCTGACTGACAGATTTAATTGACTTGAAAGCCCCTTGTAAAGTGGAATACCATATACCCAGGGACTGATTGTGCTGCCCAAAGAAGTAGCATTTCAAACCTGTCTCAAGCCTGCTACTGCAGTGCCTGTGCTGCAGTGTACTGCCACTTCGACTTGCCATTTAAAACTACTTGCCAAGCCTTAAACTCCAATTTTATTACATATAATTAACCCCTAAGGTAGGCCCTAGGTAGTCCTAGGGGCATCATGCTATGTAAGTAAAAGGTAAGACATGTACTGTGGTAGTTTGCATGTCCTGGTAGTACCAAGCAGTCTATTACATTTTTCACTACAGTGAGGTCTACCCCTCACATAGGTTAGCATTGGGTATTCCCTTATACTTTTTTGGGGGTAATTCCATATCAGAGAGGAGAAGCTTTATTTATTTATTGATAAATCCTATTTACTGGTGAGGTTGGATTTAACTTTACTATTTTATAAATGCCATTTTTAGAGAGTGAGCATTTCTCTGCACTTACTGCTCTATTTGCCGGAAAACCTGTCTCCAATTGACGTCTGGATTGGGCTGCGAGACAGCTACATTTGTGCATTCCCTCTAGACAGCCACAACACAGGTCACTCAACTGCAACTGCATTCTGATTGGCATGGGGGAGAGCTCCATCCCCCCCACCGCAAATAGGTTCAAGAACGATAATTTATGTCTGTAGGTACAATATAGCTACATCTTATAATCATGTGTGTTTAAATAATTTGTCGTTAGATCGTTTAAATATTTTAAAGGATCTGTTTTTAATAGACATTTTACAAAAACAACTGGTACATTTGGTAATTCTGTAAAAGAAAAACCCAACTGCCGTGACATTGCCAACCACAATGCTGTGACTCGGATTCGAACCAAGGTTGCTGCGGCCACAACGCAGAGTAATAACCTCTATACGATCACAGCGAGCTACTTGGGCTCAATAACATACAGTGACATGGAGAATTTATAATTCGGAACATTCAGGGAACTCCTGTGATAGGCTGAATGTGTTCATTGCTTCCTCATTCCTTATACAAAGGCTTTGTCTCCTCAGTGGTTGATAGGCTGAATCCGTTTCCTGGCCGCCTGCTTGTGAACTGCCAGAAGTGAAAGATCACACATACACTTGTGGGCCTGTGATGGGACACCAATAGAGAGAAACACACCTGGCGCAGATCTTCTATTCTGTCTATTAGACCTGCATCTCCCCTGTACCTCCTCAAGCCATCTGTATGTGAAGCAAGAAAAAGTTAAGGTGCGGTCCATATACACTTTTATAGGGAGGATGCTGCCATGAGGTCCTCCCAGCTAATCACACAAACAGCAGTAAAGCAAGATAACTACACAGTTAGGGGGGACTGCATGGTTAGGTTTTTGAGGAATTATTGAAACTGACCTCAGTGACCCATGATCAGAGCTGTGGCTAATGACTGCGTGCCTAATTATGATGAAGCAAGCACCATGGCTCGTAGGGGCCCCACAACACGCTTTTCTTAGCTCATTGAATTAAAGTATAAACTCTGCCATGTATGAGTGGTAAAGGCTTGTTAATTTGGTTGCTTTTCCAATTCACGTCTGACAACAAGATGAAGGAACATTGGGGCATCAGAAGCTTTGGAAGTAGCCACCAACCTCAGAGAAAGAGAGAAAGAGGGAAAAGGCAGTATGAGGTGTGGAGAAAACAGCAGCAGGTACAAGGAGCTCAAATGAGATTAATGGCGCCTAAATAGAGCACATAAAGGAACAGTTACAAATCTAAGAAAAGGGAAAGAAAGACTAGGAAAAAAAAACGGAAAGAGCCTGTAGATAAAATTCTCTTCCTGGGACAGCAGGCTAAGAGAAATTACACTGGGAGCAGTTAAGCTTGTAACACGGGGAGAATAGAAAAGAAAATGCAGTTTTATGAAGTGTGTTTGCCTAATCCAGCAAGCACTTTTGTTTTATTTTTCTATTTGCTTCTTTTATTGGTAAAGTAAGTTTCAAGTGCATGAATGGTATGACTGAGAGAGCCAGGGTATAATAATTTGAAGTGTTTGCACCAGCACTAATGTAGGACGAGAGTTATAGCAAAGATATGAAAGGGGTAGCGATAATAAATATGTGAAAGGGCAATAGTGACACCAAAATAAGCCACCTATTTATAAAACTGACATGGAAGAAATTCTAAAGGTTAACTTCTGAAATTGTAGCGGATGTTAAAAAGGTTCTCGTTGTTGGCAGGATTCGAACCTGCGCGGGGAGACCCCAATGAATTTCTAGTCCATCGCCTTAACCACTCGGCCACAACAACTCACTGTAAGTTTTGTGCAAATAATCTGTATGAAAGTTTTCAAGGTGTCCCACAGCAAATTCCTGGTATTCTGCAATGCACTTTTTTAAAATAATGTTTTTTTCAGCAGGCACATTCTCTCCTAAAAACAAAAATTGCATGAGTATATCTCTAGTTTGGAAAAGGATAGGTTTTCATGCATACTCTCATGTGGCACTTAAGTTTTTGGGACCCTATTGCACTCTGTTTTCGTGCTGCTTTTAGTCTATGGCCCATATTACAGAAGTCTACCATCTTTGAGTATTTGAGGCTCCTTTGTAAGTGCTTTATCTTTTTTACTTGAAGAGCTATATAATAAAGGGGTCAGGGAAAGATTGCATTTATGGAAGATAAAAGAAGGCACACTTGTCTCACCAAATGCCGTAGAGAAACCTGATGTTTTACTCATGTTATCATTAGTTTGTTTTTGTTAGACCTTGCATTCTTAAGATGGCCTCAACCCTACCTTATTGCTTTTCACCTACACATTTTGCTGTATCTTTTTGTTGGCCTTAGGACTGTGATCACTTTATCGCTACTAATCAGTGCTGAAGTGCACATGCTTCTTCCCTAATCATGTGAGTAATTGGAGTATACCTGACTGACAGATTTAATTGACTTGAAAGCCCCTTGTAAAGTGGTATACCATATACCCAGGGACTGATTGTGCCGCCCAAAGAAGTAGCATTTCAAACCTGTCTCAAGCCTGCTACTGCAGTGCCTGTGCTGCAGTGTACTGCCACTTCGACTTGCCATTTAAAACTACTTGCCAAGCCTTAAACTCCAATTTTATTACATATAATTAACCAAAAGGTAGGCCCTAGGTAGTCCTAGGGGCATCATGCTATGTAAGTAAAAGGTAAGACATGTACTGTGGTAGTTTGCATGTCCTGGTAGTACCAAACAGTCTATTACATTTTTCACTACTGTGAGGTCTGCCCCTCTCATAGGTTAGCATTGGGTATTCCCTTATACTTTTTGGGGGGTAATTTCATATCACAGAGGAGAAGCTTTATTTATTTATTGATAAATCCTATTTACTGGTGAGGTTGGATTTAACTTTACTATTTTATAAATGCAATTTTTAGAGAGTGAGCATTTCTCTGCACCTACTGCTCTATTTGCCTGAAAACCTGTCTCCAACTGACGTCTGGATTGGGCTGCGAGACAGCTACATTTGTGCATTCCTTCTAGACAGCCACAACACAGGTCACTCAACTGCAACTGCATTCATCTGCATTCTGATTGGCATGGGGGAGAGCTCCATTCCCCCACCGCAAATAGGTTCAAGAACGATAAATTATGTCAGTAGGTACAATATAGCTACATCTTATAATCACGTGTGTTTAAATAATTTGTCGTTAGATCGTTTAAATATTTTAAAGGATCTGTTTTTAATAGACATTTTACAAAAACAACTGGTACATTTGGTAATTCTGTAAAAGAAAAACCCAACTGCCGTTACATTGCCAACCACAATGCCATGTCTCGGATTCGAACCGAGGTTCCTGCGGCCACAACGCAGAGTACTATCCACTATACGATCACGGCGAGCTACTTGGGCTCAATAACATACAGTGACATGGAGAATTTATAATTCGGAACACTCAGGGAACTCCTGTGATAGGCTGAATGTGTTCATTGCTTCCTCATTCCTTATACAAAGGCTTTGTCTCCTCAGTGGTTGATAGGCTGAAACTGTTTCCTGGTCGCCTGCTTGTGAACTGACAAGAGTCAAAGATCACACATACACTTGTGGGCCTGTGATGGGACACCAATGCAGAGAAACTTACCTGGCGCAGATCTTCTATTCTGTCTAGTAGACCTGCATCTCCCCTGTACCTCCTCAAGCCATCTGTATGTGAAGCAAGAAAAAGTTAAGGAGCGGTCCATCTACACTTTTATAGGGAGGATGCTGCCATGAGCTCCTCCCAGCTAATCACACAAACAGCAGTAAAGCAAGATAACTACACAGTTAGGGGGGACTGCATGGTTAGGTTTTTGAGGAATTATTGAAACTGACCTCAGTGACCCATGATCAGAGCTGTGGCTAATGACTGCGTGCCTAATTATGATGAAGCAAGCACCATGGCTCGTAGGGGCCCCACAACACGCTTTTCTTAGCTCATTGAATTAAAGTATAAACCTCTGCCATGTATGAGTGGTAAAGGCTTGTTAATTTGGTTGCTTTTCCAATTCACGTCTGACAACAAGATGAAGGAACATTGGGGCATCAGAAGCTTTGGAAAGTAGCCACCAACCTCAGAGAAAGAGAGAAAGAGGGAAAAGGCAGTATGAGGTGTGGAGAAAACAGCAGCAGGTACAAGGAGCTCAAATGAGATTAATGGCGCCTAAATAGAGCACATAAAGGAACAGTTACAAATCTAAGAAAAGGGAAAGAAAGACTAGGAAAAAAACACGGAAAGAGCCTGTAGATAAAAATCTCTTCTGGGACAGCAGGCTAAGAGAAATTACACAGGGAGCAGTTAAGCTTGTAACACGGGGAGAATAGAAAAGCAAATGCAGTTTTATGAAGTGTGTTTGCCTAATCCAGCAAGCACTTTTGTTTTATTTTTCTATTTGCTTCTTTTATTGGTAAAGTAAGTTTCAAGTGCATGAATGGTATGACTGAGAGAGCCAGGGTATAATAATTTGAAGTGTTTGCACCAGCGCTAATGTAGGACGAGAGTTATAGCAAAGATATGAAAGGGGTAGCGATAATAAATATGTGAAAGGGCAATAGTGACACCAAAATAAGCCACCTATTTATAAAACTGGCATGGAAGAAATTCTAAAGGTTAGCTTCTGAAATTGTAGACGATGTTAAAAAGTTTCTCGTTGTTGGCAGGATTCGAACCTGCGCAGGGAGACCCCAATGGATTTCTAGTCCATCGCCTTAACCACTCGGCCACAACAACTGACTGTAAGTTTTGTGCAAATAATCTGTATGAAAGTTTTCAAGGAGTCCCACTGCAAATTCCTGGTATTCTGCAATGCACTTTTTTAAAATAATGTTTTTTTCAGCAGGCACATTCTCTCCTAAAAACAAAAATTGCATGAGTATATCTCTAGTTTGGAAAAGGATAGGCTTTCATGCATACTCTCATGTGGCACTCAAGCTTTTGGGACCCTATTGCACTCTGTTTTCGTGCTGCTTTTAGTCTATGGCCCATATTACAGAAGTCTACCATCTTTGAGTATTTGAGGCTCCTTTGTAAGTGCTTTATCTTTTTTACTTGAAGAGCTATATAATAAAGGGGTCAGGGAAAGATTGCATTTATGGAAGATAAAAGAAGGCACACTTGTCTCACCAAATGCCGTAGAGAAACCTGATGTTTTACTCATGTTATTCTTAGTTTGTTTTTGTTAGACCTTGCATTCTTAAGGTGGCCTCAACCCTACCTTATTGCTTTTCACCTACGCATTTTGCTGTATCTTTTTGTAGGCCTTAGGACTCTGATCACTTTATCGCTACTAATCAGTGCTGAAGTGCACGTGCTTGTTCCCTAATCATGTGTGTAATTGGAGTATACCTTACTGACAGATTTAATTGACTTGAAAGCCCCTTGTAAAGTGGTATACCATATACCCAGGGACTGATTGTGCCGCCCAAAGAAGTAGAATTTCAAACCTGTCTCAAGCCTGCTACTGCAGTGCCTGTGCTGCAGTGTACTGCCACTTCGACTTGCCATTTAAAACTACTTGCCAAGCCTTAAACTCCAATTTTATTACATATAATTAACCAAAAGGTAGGCCCTAGGTAGTCCTAGGGGCATCATGCTATGTAAGTAAAAGGTAAGACATGTACTGTGGTAGTTTGCATGTCCTGGTAGTACCAAACAGTCTATTACATTTTTCACTACTGTGAGGTCTGCCCCTCTCATAGGTTAGCATTGGGTATTGCCTTATACTTTTTGGGGGTAATTCCATATCAGAGAGGAGAAGCTTTATTTATTTATTGATAAATCCTATTTACTGGTGAGGTTGGATTTAACTTTACTATTTTATAAATGCCATTTTTAGAGAGTGAGCATTTCTCTGCACTTACTGCTCTATTTGCCTGAAAACCTGTCTCCAATTGACGTCTGGATTGGGCTGCGAGACAGCTACATTTGTGCATTCCCTCTAGACAGCCACAACACAGGTCACTCAACTGCAACTGCATTCATCTGCATTCTGATTGGCATGGGGGAGAGCTCCATTCCCCCCACCGCAAATAGGTTCAAGAACGATAATTTATGTCAGTAGGTACAATATAGCTACATCTTATAATCATGTGTGTTTAAATAATTTGTCGTTAGATCGTTTAAATATTTTAAAGGATCTGTTTTTAATAGACATTTTACAAAAACAACTGGTACATTTGGTAATTCTGTAAAAGAAAAACCCAACTGCCGTTACATTGCCAACCACAATGCCGTGTCTCGGATTCGAACCGAGGTTCCTGCGGCAACAACGCAGAGTACTATCCACTATACGATCACGGCGAGCTACTTGGGCTCAATAACATACAGTGATATGGAGAATTTATAATTCTGAACACTCAGGGAACTCCTGTGATAGGCTGAATGTGTTCATTGCTTCCTCATTCCTTATACAAAGGCTTTGTCTCCTCAGTGGTTGATAGGCTGAAACTGTTTCCTGGCCGCCTGCTTGTGAACTGACAGGAGTCAAAGATCACACATACACTTGTGGGCCTGTGATGGGACACCAATGCAGGCAAACACACCTGGCGCAGATCTTCTATTCTGTCTAGTAGACCTGCATCTCCCCTGTACCTCCTCAAGCCATCTGTATGTGAAGCAAGAAAAAGTTAAGGAGCGGTCCATCTACACTTTTATAGGGAGGATGCTGCCATGAGCTCCTCCCAGCTAATCACACAAACAGCAGTAAAGCAAGATAACTACACAGTTAGGGGGGACTGCATGGTTAGGTTTTTGAGGAATTATTGAAACTGACCTTAGTGACCCATGATCAGAGCTGTGGCTAATGACTGCGTGCCTAATTATGATGAAGCAAGCACCATGACTCGTAGGGGCCCCACAACACGCTTTTCTTAGCTCATTGAATTAAAGTATAAACCTCTGCCATGTATGAGTGGTAAAGGCTTGTTAATTTGGTTGCTTTTCCAATTCACGTCTGACAATAAGATGAAGGAACATTGGGGCATCAGAAGCTTTGGAAAGTAGCCACCAACCTCAGAGAAAGAGAGAAAGAGGGAAAAGGCAGTATGAGGTGTGGAGAAAACAGCAGCAGGTACAAGGAGCTCAAATGAGATTAATGGCGCCTAAATAGAGCACATAAAGGAACAGTTACAAATCTAAGAAAAGGAAAAGAAAGACTAGGAAAAAAACACGGAAAGAGCATGTAGATAAAATTCTCTTCCTGTGACAGCAGGCTAAGAGAAATTACACAGGGAGCAGTTAAGCTTGTAACACGGGGAGAATAGAAAAGAAAATGCAGTTTTATGAAGTGTGTTTGCCTAATCCAGGAGGCACTTTTGTTTTATTTTTCTATTTGCTTCTTTTATTGGTAAAGTAAGTTTCAAGTGCATGAATGGTATGACTGAGAGAGCCAGGGTATAATAATTTGAAGTGTTTGCACCAGTGCTAATGTAGGACGAGAGTTATAGCAAAGATATGAAAGGGGCAGCGATAATAAATATGTAAACGGGCAAAAGTGACACCAAAATAAGCCACCTATTTATAAAACTGACATGGAAGAAATTCTAAAGGTTAACTTCTGAAATTGTAGCCGATGTTAAAAAGTTTCTCGTTGTTGGCAGGATTCAAACCTGCACAGGGAGACCCCAATGGCTTTCTAGTCCATCGCCTTAACCACTCGGCCACAACAACTGACTGTAAGTTTTGTGCAAATAATCAATATGAAAGTTTTTAAGGTGTCCCACAGCAAATTCCTGGTATTCTGCAATGCACTTTTTTAAAATAATGTTTTTTTCAGCAGGCACATTCTCTCCTAAAAACAAAAATTGCATGAGTATATCTATAGTTTGGAATAGGATAGGCTTTCATGCATACTCTCATGTGGCACTCAAGCTTTTGGGACCCTATTGCACTCTGTTTTCGTGCTGCTTTTAGTCTATGGCCCATATTACAGAAGTCTGCCATCTTTGAGTATTTGAGGCTCCTTTGTAAGTGCTTTATCTTTTTTACTTGAAGAGCTATATAATAAAGGGGTCAGGGAAAGATTGCATTTATGGAAGATAAAAGAAGGCACACTTGTCTCACCAAATGCCGTAGAGAAACCTGATGTTTTACTCATGTTATCCTTAGTTTGTTTTTGTTAGACCTTGCATTCTTAAGGTGGCCTCAACCCTACCTTATTAATTTTCACCTACGCATTTTGCTGTATCTTTTTGTTGGCCTTAGGACTCTGATCACTTTATCACTACTAATCAGTGCTGAAGTGCACGCGCTTCTTCCCTAATCATGTGTGTAATTGGAGTATACCTGACTGACAGATTTAATTGACTTGAAAGCCCCTTGTAAAGTGGTATACCATATACCCAGGGACTGATTGTGCCGCCCAAAGAAGTAGCATTTCAAACCTGTCTCAAGCCTGCTACTGCAGTGCCTGTGCTGCAGTGTACTGCCACTTCGACTTGCCATTTAAAACTACTTAAAGCCTTAAACTCCAATTTTATTACATATAATTAACCCCTAAGGTAGGCCCTAGGTAGTCCTAGGGGCATCATGCTATGTAAGTAAAAGGTAAGACATGTACTGTGGTAGTTTGCATGTCCTGGTAGTACCAAACAGTCTATTACATTTTTCACTACTGTGAGGTCTGCCCCTCTCACAGGTTAGCATTGGGTATTCCCTTATACTTTTTGGGGGGTAATTCCATATCAGAGAGGAGAAGCTTTATTTATTTATTGATAAATCCTATTTACTGGTGAGGTTGGATTTAACTTTACTATTTTATAAATGCCATTTTTAGAGAGTGAGCATTTCTCTGCACTTACTGCTCTATTTGCCTGAAAACCTGTCTCCAATTGACGTCTGGATTGGGCTGCGAGACAGCTTCATTTGTGCATTCCTTCTAGACAGCCACAACACAGGTCACTCAACTGCAACTGCATTTTGATTGGCATGGGGGAGAGCTCCATTCCCCCCACCGCAAATAGGTTCAAGAACGATAATTTATGTCAGTAGGTACAATATAGCTACATCTTATAATCATGTGTGTTTAAATAGTTTGTCGTGAGATTGTTTAAATATTTTAAAGGATCTGTTTTTAATAGACATTTTACAAAAACAACTGGTACATTTGGTAATTCTGTAAAAGAAAAACCCAACTGCCGTGACATTGCCAACCACAATACCGTGACTCGGATTCGAACCGAGGTTGCTGCAGCCACAACGCAGAGTACTAACCACTATACGATCACGGCGAGCTACTTGGGCTCAATATTATACAATGACATGGAGAATTTATAATTCGGAACACTCAGGGAACTCCTGTGATAGGCTGAATGTGTTCATTGCTTCCTCATTCCTTATACAAAGGCTTTGTCTCCTCAATGGTTGATAGGCTGAAACCGTTTCCTGGCCGCCTGCTTGTGAACTGCCAGGAGTCAAAGATCACACATACACTTGTGGGCCTGCGATGGGACACCAATGCAGAGAAACACACCTGGCGCAGATCTTCTATTCTGTCTAGTAGACCTGCATCTCCCCTGTACCTCCTCAAGCCATCTGTATGTGAAGCAAGAAAGAGTTAAGGAGCGGTCCATCTACACTTTTATAGGGAGGATGCTGCCGTGAGCTCCTCCCAGCTAATCACACAAACAGCAGTAAAGCAAGATAACTACACATTTAGGGGGGACTGCATGGTTAGGTTTTTGAGGAATTATTGAAACTGACCTCAGTGACCCATGATCAGAGCTGTGGCTAATGACTGCGTGCCCAATTATGATGAAGCAAGCACCATGGCTCGTAGGGGCCCCACAACACACTTTTCTTAGCTCATTGAATTAAAGTATAAACCTCTGCCATGTATGAGTGGTAAAGGCTTGTTAATTTGGTTGCTTTTCCAATTCACGTCTGACAACAAGATGAAGGAACATTGGGGCATCAGAAGCTTTGGAAAGTAGCCACCAACCTCAGAGAAAGAGAGAAAGAGGGAAAAGGCAGTATGAGGTGTGGAGAAAACAGCAGGAGGTACAAGTAGGGTGACCAACTGGCATGGGTGCAAATTCAGGATGGTGAGTGTAAAAATTCAGGACAGAGGGTCAAAATTCAGGACAAAAATTCAGGACAGGGGATCAAAATTCAGGACAAAAAGCACGTTTTTCAGGCAGATCAGAGGAGGTCGTGCAATAGTATATAAGTAATCCCATCTATATCCAAACATATTCATCCATTTGCAAACCTATCTATCATGTATCCTTACATCCATAATTTCACTCATCCATCCCTCCATCCACACTTTCACTCATCCATTTATCCATCCACCCACCCTTTCACCCTATCCATCCGTACACTCATCCATCCACTCTTCCACCCATCCATCCACTCATCCATCCAGCCATTTAGCCTTTCATCCACCCAGCCATCCTTTCACTTACTCATCCATCCAGCCAGTCACTCATCCTTCCACCCATTCACCTTTTCAGTCATCCATTCATCCTCCCTTTCTCTCTCCGTCGACCCTTTCACTTAGCCATCCTTCCTTCCATCCATTCACCCATCCATCTACTCATCCACTCATGAATCCATCCATTGTCCCTATCACTCATCCATCCACCCATTCACTCGCCAATCATCCACCCTTTCACTCATCCATCCGTCCTTTCGCTCATTATCCTTCTACTCATCCTTTCATTTAGCCATTCACCCTTTCACTAATCCATCCAGCCATCCACCCATCCCTTCACTTGCTCACTCACTCACATTTTCATATTAATTATGAGCTGAGCCTCTGTCTGTAGAGTTGCATACAGAAGAGGCCCATCAAGAAATTCATCCTGCTGTAGTTCCTGAAGCAAGGGGTGGGGTGGGTCATTATGCCCCTGTACATAGGCAGTCTGAAAAAGTGGAAGTCATGAGTCATGCATGATGCTCAGTGCCATGCTATGAGGTTACTGTGACATGGTGTTTTTACAGGGCTTTAAGCAGGGTGAAAAAAGAGGGTCCTCTCTAAAGGGGGCGTTTGATGTAATTAAGGGCGTGACTTAAAACACCTAATATAAAAATCTGTTCTTAGCATAGTGTTCCGCCCGAGTGGTATTATGTTGTTTCTGTCATTAAATCCAGATATATAATACAGCAAGTATCATTACACCAACTACAAGCCAGGACTATTGGCTTTGGCAATGGTTGTTAGTTGCATAAAATGAAAATGCAGCAACCATGGCTTCGTTGAATATAATATTGAAAGTGCACTTTTCTAAAATAATGAGACTGAAAGAACTCCAGCCCCTTTATATCAACTTTTCACCAGCTTCTTTGAACGAACTGGTTTCTCACATAGCAGCACTGGCGTGTTTGCACATTTCTTCTGTCTGACAGAATGCGCTGCCCTAAACTGTGGCAGGAAGAGGCTGCCACATGCTTTATCAGCCCAGACTGATCCATTGTCATTCTGTAAGTGGCAATCAGCGACATACAGAATGACAATGGGCGGCGTGGGGCTGCTCTTGTTGTGCTCCAGGAGGAGGGCTAGGCGGCCATCAGGGAGAAGAGGCCTCTCCAAAATTACGGACAAAAGGCGTCCGTAAAAGGAATCCTGACGGACAACGGACGCCAGGTCCAAATTACGGACTGTCCGTGAAATTTACGGACGGTTGGTCACCCTAGGTACAAGGAGCTCAAATGAGATTAATGGCGCCTAAATAGAGCACATAGAGGAACAGTTACAAATCTAAGAAAAGGGAAAGAAAGACTAGGAAAAAAACACGGAAAGAGCCTGTAGATAAAATTCTCTTCCTGGGACAGCAGGCTAAGAGAAATTACACAGGGAGCAGTTAAGCTTGTAACACGGGGAGAATAGAAAAGAAAATGCAGTTTTATGAAGTGTGTTTGCCTAATCCAGCAAGCACTTTTGTTTTATTTTTCTATTTGCTTCTTTTATTGGTAAAGTAAGTTTCAAGTGCATGAATGGTATGACTGAGAGAGCCAGGGTATAATAATTTGAAGTGTTTGTACCAGCGCTAATGTAGGACGAGAGTTATAGCAAAGATATGAAAGGGGTAGCGATAATAAATATGTGAAAGGGCAATAGTGACACCAAAATAAGCCACCTATTTATAAAACTGACATGGAAGAAATTCTAAAGGTTAACTTCTGAAATTGTAGCCGATGTTAAAAAGTTTCTCGTTGTTGGCAGGATTCGAACCTGCGCAGGGAGACCCCAATGGATTTCTAGTCCATCGCCTTAACCACTCGGCCACAACAACTGACTGTAAGTTTTGTGCAAATAATCTGTATGAAAGTTTTCAAGGTGTCCCACAGCAAATTCCTGGTATTCTGCAATGCACTTTTCTAAAATAATGTTTTTTTCAGCAGGCACATTATCTCCTAAAAACAAAAATTGCATGAGTATATCTCTAGTTTGGAAAAGGATAGGCTTTCATGCATACTCTCATGTGGCACTCACGTTTTTGGGACCCTATTGCACTCTGTTTTCGTGCTGCTTTTAGTCTATGGCCCATATTACAGAAGTCTACCATCTTTGAGTATTTGAGGCTCCTTGGTAAGTGCTTTATCTTTTTTACTTGAAGAGCTATATAATAAAGGGGTCAGGGAAATATTGCATTTATGGAAGATAAAAGAAGGCACACTTGTCCCACCAAATGCCGTAGAGAAACCTGATGTTTTACTCACGTTATCCTTAGTTTGTTTTTGTTAGACCTTGCATTCTTAAGGTGGCCTCAACCCTACCCTATTGCTTTTCACCTACGCATTTTGCTGTATCTTTTTGTTGGCCTTAGGACTCTGATCACTTTATCGCTACTAATCAGTGCTGAAGTGCACGTGCTACTTCCCTAATCATGTGTGTAATTGGAGTATACCTGACTGACAGATTTAATTGACTTGAAAGCCCCTTGTAAAGTTTTTTACCATATACCCAGGGACTTATTGTGCCGCCCAAAGAAGTAGCATTTCAAACCTGTCTCAAGCCTGCTACTGCAGTGCCTGTGCTGCAGTGTACTGCCACTTCGACTTGCCATTTAAAACTACTTGCCAAGCCTTAAACTCCATTTTTATTACATATAATTAACCCCTAAGGTAGGACCTAGGTAGTCCTAGGGGCATCATGCTATGTAAGTAAAAGGTAAGACATGTACTGTGGTAGTTTGCATGTCCTGGTAGTACCAAACAGTCTATTACATTTTTCACTACAGTGAGGTCTACCCCTCTCATAGGTTAGCATTGGGTATTCCCTTATACTTTTGGGGGGTAATTCCATATCAGAGAGGAGAAGCTTTATTTATTTATTGATAAATCCTATTTGCTGGTGAGGTTGGATTTAACTTTACTATTTTATAAATGCCATTTTTAGAGAGTGAGCATTTCTATGCACTTACTGCTCTATTTGCCTGAAAACCTGTCTCCAATTGACGTCTGGATTGGGCTGCGAGACAGCTACATTTGTGCATTCCCTCTAGACAGCCACAACACAGGTCACTCAACTGCAACTGCATTCTGATTGGCATGGGGGAGAGCTCCATTCCCCCCACCGCAAATAGGTTCAAGAACGATAATTTATGTCAGTAGGTACAATATAGCTACATCTTATAATCATGTGTGTTTAAATAATTTGTCGTTAGATCGTTTAAATATTTTAAAGGATCTGTTTTTAATAGACATTTTACAAAAACAACTGGTACATTTGGTAATTCTGTAAAAGAAAAACCCAACTGCCGTGACATTGCCAACCATAATGCCGTGACTCGTATTCGAACCGAGGTTGCTGCGGCCACAACGCAGAGTACTAACCACTATACGATCACAGCGAGCTACTTGGGCTCAATAACATTCAGTGACATGGAGAATTTATAATTCGGAACACTCAGGGAACTCCTGTGATAGGCTGAATGTGTTCATTGCTTCCTCATTCCTTATACAAAGGCTTTGTCTCCTCAGTGGTTGATAGGCTGAAACCGTTTCCTGGCCGCCTGCTTGTGAACTGCCAGGAGTCAAAGATCACACATACACTTGTGGGCCTGTGATGGGACACTAATGCAGAGAAACACACCTGGCGCAGATCTTCTATTCTGTCTAGTAGACCTGCATCTCCCCTGTACCTCCTCAAGCCATCTGTATATGAAGCAAGAAAGAGTTAAGGAGCGGTCCATCTACACTTTTATTGGGAGGATGCTGCCGTGAGCTCCTCCCAGCTAATCACACAAACAGCAGTAAAGCAAGATAACTACACAGTTAGGGGGGACTGCATGGTTAGGTTTTTGAGGAATTATTGAAACTGACCTCCGTGACCCATGATCAGAGCTGTGGCTAATGACTGCGTGCCTAATTATGATGAAGCAAGCACCATGGCTCGTAGGGGCCCCACAACACGCTTTTCTTAGCTCATTGAATTAAAGTATAAACCTCTGCCATGTATGAGTGGTAAAGGCTTGTTAATTTGGTTGCTTTTCCAATTCACGTCTGACAACAAGATGAAGGAACATTGGGGCATCAGAAGCTTTGGAAAGTAGCCACCAACCTCAGAGAAAGAGAGAAAGAGAGAAAAGGCAGTATGAGGTGTGGAGAAAACAGCAGCAGGTACAAGGAGCTCAAATGAGATTAATGTCGCCTAAATAGAGCACGTAAAGGAACAGTTACAAATCTAAGAAAAGGGAAAGAAAGACTAGGAAAAAAACACGGAAAGAGCCTGTAGATAAAATTCTCTTCCTGAGACAGCAGGCTAAGAGAAATTACACAGGTAGCAGTTAAGCTTGTAACACGGGGAGAATAGAAAAGAAAATGCAGTTTTATGAAGTGTGTTTGCCTTATCCAGCAAGCACTTTTGTTTTATTTTTCTATTTGCTTCTTTTATTGGTAAAGTAAGTTTCAAGTGCATGAATGGTATGACTGAGAGAGCCAGGGTATAATAATTTGAAGTGTTTGCACCAGCGCTAATGTAGGACGAGAGTTATAGCAAAGATATGAAAGGGGCAGCGATAATAAATATGTAAACGGGCAATAGTGACACCAAAATAAGCCACCTATTTATAAAACTGACATGGAAGAAATTCTAAAGGTTAACTTCTGAAATTGTAGCCGATGTTAAAAAGTTTCTCGTTGTTGGCAGAACTCGAAGCAGCGCGGGGAGACCCCAATGGATTTTTGGTTCATCGCCTTAACCACTCGGCCACAACAACTGACTGTAAGTTTTTTGCAAATAATCTGTATGAAAGTTTTCAAGGTGTCCCACAGCAAATTCCTGGTATTCTGCAATGCACTTTTTAAAAATAATGTTTTTTTCAGCAGGCACATTCTCTCCTAAAAACAAAAATTGCATGAGTATATCTCTAGTTTGGAAAAGGATAGGCTTTCATGCATACTCTCATGTGGCACTCAAGTTTTTGGGACCCTATTGCACTCTGTTTTCGTGCTGCTTTTAGTCTATGGCCCATAATACAGAAGTCTACCATCTTTGAGTATTTGAGGCTCCTTTCTAAGTGCTTTATCTTTTTTACTTGAATAGCTATATAATAAAGGGGTTAGGGAAAGATTGCATTTATGGAAGATAAAAGAAGGCACACTTGTCTCACCAAATGCCGTAGAGAAACCTGATGTTTTACTCATGTTATCCTTAGTTTGTGTTTGTTAGACCTTGCATTCTTAAGGTGGCCTCAACCCTACCTTATTGCTTTTCACCTACTCATTTTGCTGTATCTTTTTGTTGGCCTTAGGACTCTGATCACTTTATCGCTACTAATCAGTGCTGAAGTGCACGTGCTTCTTCCCTAATCATGTGTGTAATTGGAGTATACCTGACTGACAGATTTAATTGACTTGAAAGCCCCTTGTAAAGTGGTATACCATATACCCAGGGACTGATTGTGCCGCCCAAAGAAGTAGCATTTCAAACCTGTCTCAAGCCTGCTACTGCAGTGCCTGTGCTGCAGTGTACTGCCACTTCGACTTGTCATTTAAAACTACTTGCCAAGCCTTAAACTCCAATTTTATTACATATAATTAACCCCTAAGGTAGGCCCTAGGTAGTCCTAGGGGCATCATGCTATGTAAGTAAAAGGTAAGACATGTACTGTGGTAGTTTGCATGTCCTGGTAGTACCAAACAGTCTATTACATTTTTCACTACAGTGAGGTCTACCCCTCTCATAGGTTAGCATTGGGTATTTCCTTATACTTTTTGGGGGGTAATTCCATATCAGAGAGGAGAAGCTTTATTTATTTATTGATAAATCCTATTTACTGGTGAGGTTGGATTTAACTTTACTATTTTATAAATGCCATTTTTAGAGAGTGAGCATTTCTCTGCACTTACTGCTCTATTTGCCTGAAAACATGTCTCCAATTGACGTCTGGATTGGGCTGCGAGACAGCTACATTTGTGCATTCCCTCTAGACAGCCACAACACAGGTCACTCAACTGCAACTGCATTCTGATTGGCATTTTGGAGAGCTCCGTTCCCCCCACCGCAAATAGGTTCAAGAACGATAATTTATGTCAGTAGGTACAATATAGCTACATCTTATAATCATGTGTGTTTAAATAATTTGTCGTTAGATCGTTTAAATATTTTAAAGGATCTGTTTTTAATAGACATTTTACAAAAACAACTGGTACATTTGGTAATTTTGTAAAAGAAAAACCCAACTGCCGTGACATTGCCAACCACAATGCCGTGACTCGGATTCAAACCGAGGTTGATGCGGCCACAACGCAGAGTACTAACCACTATACGATCACAGCGAGCTACTTGGGCTCAATAACATACAGTGGCATGGAGAATGTATAATTCGGAACACTCAGGGAACTCCTGTGATAGGCTGAATGTGTTCATTGCTTCCTCATTCCTTATACAAAGGCTTTGTCTCCTCAGTGGTTGATAGGCTGAAACCGTTTCCTGGCCACCTGCTTGTGAACTGCCAGGAGTCAAAGATCACACATACACTTGTGGGCCTGTGATGGGACACCAATGCAGAGAAACACACCTGGTGCAGATCTTCTATTCTGTCTAGTAGACCTGCATCTCCCCTGTACCTCCTCAAGCCATCTGTATATGAAGCAAGAAAGAGTTAAGGAGCGGTCCATCTACACTTTTATTGGGAGGATGCTGCCGTGAGCTCCTCCCTGCTAATCACACAAACAGCAGTAAAGCAAGATAACTACACAGTTAGGGGGGACTGCATGGTTAGGTTTTTGAGGAATTATTGAAACTGACCTCCGTGACCCATGATCAGAGCTGTGGCTAATGACTGCGTGCCTAATTATGATGAAGCAAGCACCATGGCTCATAGGGGCCCCACAACACGCTTTTCTTAGCTCATTGAATTAAAGTATAAACCTCTGCCATGTATGAGTGGTAAAGGCTTGTTAATTTGGTTGCTTTTCCAATTCACGTCTGACAACAAGATGAAGGAACATTGGGGCATCAGAAGCTTTGGAAAGTAGCCACCAACCTCAGAGAAAGAGAGAAAGAGAGAAAAGGCAGTATGAGGTGTGGAGAAAACAGCAGCAGGTACAAGGAGCTCAAATGAGATTAATGTCGCCTAAATAGAGCACGTAAAGGAACAGTTACAAATCTAAGAAAAGGGAAAGAAAGACTAGGAAAAAAACACGGAAAGAGCCTGTAGATAAAATTCTCTTCATGGGACAGCAGGCTAAGAGAAATTACACAGGGAGCAGTTAAGCTTGTAACACGGGGAGAATAGAAAAGAAAATGCAGTTTTATGAAGTGTGTTTGCCTAATCCAGCAAGCACTTTTGTTTTATTTTTCTATTTGCTTCTTTTATTGGTAAAGTAAGTTTCAAGTGCATGAATGGTATGACTGAGAGAGCCAGGGTATAATAGTTTGAAGTGTTTGCACCAGCGCTAATGTAGGACGAGAGTTATAGCAAAGATATGAAAGGAGTAGCGATAATAAATATGTGAAAGGGCAATAGTGACACCAAAATAAGCCACCTATTTATAAAACTGACATGGAAGAAATTCTGAAGGTTAACTTCTGAAATTGTAGCCGATATAAAAAAGTTTCTCATTGTTGGCAGGATTCAAACCTGCGCGGGGAGACCCCAATGGATTTCTAGTCCATTGCCTTAACCACTTAGCCAAACTGACTGTAAGTTTTGTGCAAATGATCTGTATGAAAGTTTTCAAGGTGTCCCACAGCAAATTCCTGGTATTCTGCAATGCACTTTTTAAAAATAATGTTTTTTTCAGCAGGCACATTCTCTCCTAAAAACAAAAATTGCATGAGTATATCTCTAGTTTGGAAAAGGATAGGCTTTCATGCATACTCTCATGTGGCACTCAAGTTTTTGGGACCCTATTGCACTCTGTTTTCGTGCTGCTTTTAGTCTATGGCCCATAATACAGAAGTCTACCATCTTTGAGTATTTGAGGCTCCTTTCTAAGTGCTTTATCTTTTTTACTTGAATAGCTATATAATAAAGGGGTTAGGGAAAGATTGCATTTATGGAAGATAAAAGAAGGCACACTTGTCTCACCAAATGCCGTAGAGAAACCTGATGTTTTACTCATGTTATCCTTAGTTTGTGTTTGTTAGACCTTGCATTCTTAAGGTGGCCTCAACCCTACCTTATTGCTTTTCACCTACTCATTTTGCTGTATCTTTTTGTTGGCCTTAGGACTCTGATCACTTTATCGCTACTAATCAGTGCTGAAGTGCACGTGCTTCTTCCCTAATCATGTGTGTAATTGGAGTATACCTGACTGACAGATTTAATTGACTTGAAAGCCCCTTGTAAAGTGGTATACCATATACCCAGGGACTGATTGTGCCGCCCAAAGAAGTAGCATTTCAAACCTGTCTCAAGCCTGCTACTGCAGTGCCTGTGCTGCAGTGTACTGCCACTTCGACTTGTCATTTAAAACTACTTGCCAAGCCTTAAACTCCAATTTTATTACATATAATTAACCCCTAAGGTAGGCCCTAGGTAGTCCTAGGGGCATCATGCTATGTAAGTAAAAGGTAAGACATGTACTGTGGTAGTTTGCATGTCCTGGTAGTACCAAACAGTCTATTACATTTTTCACTACAGTGAGGTCTACCCCTCTCATAGGTTAGCATTGGGTATTTCCTTATACTTTTTGGGGGGTAATTCCATATCAGAGAGGAGAAGCTTTATTTATTTATTGATAAATCCTATTTACTGGTGAGGTTGGATTTAACTTTACTATTTTATAAATGCCATTTTTAGAGAGTGAGCATTTCTCTGCACTTACTGCTCTATTTGCCTGAAAACATGTCTCCAATTGACGTCTGGATTGGGCTGCGAGACAGCTACATTTGTGCATTCCCTCTAGACAGCCACAACACAGGTCACTCAACTGCAACTGCATTCTGATTGGCATTTTGGAGAGCTCCGTTCCCCCCACCGCAAATAGGTTCAAGAACGATAATTTATGTCAGTAGGTACAATATAGCTACATCTTATAATCATGTGTGTTTAAATAATTTGTCGTTAGATCGTTTAAATATTTTAAAGGATCTGTTTTTAATAGACATTTTACAAAAACAACTGGTACATTTGGTAATTTTGTAAAAGAAAAACCCAACTGCCGTGACATTGCCAACCACAATGCCGTGACTCGGATTCAAACCGAGGTTGATGCGGCCACAACGCAGAGTACTAACCACTATACGATCACAGCGAGCTACTTGGGCTCAATAACATACAGTGGCATGGAGAATGTATAATTCGGAACACTCAGGGAACTCCTGTGATAGGCTGAATGTGTTCATTGCTTCCTCATTCCTTATACAAAGGCTTTGTCTCCTCAGTGGTTGATAGGCTGAAACCGTTTCCTGGCCACCTGCTTGTGAACTGCCAGGAGTCAAAGATCACACATACACTTGTGGGCCTGTGATGGGACACCAATGCAGAGAAACACACCTGGTGCAGATCTTCTATTCTGTCTAGTAGACCTGCATCTCCCCTGTACCTCCTCAAGCCATCTGTATATGAAGCAAGAAAGAGTTAAGGAGCGGTCCATCTACACTTTTATTGGGAGGATGCTGCCGTGAGCTCCTCCCTGCTAATCACACAAACAGCAGTAAAGCAAGATAACTACACAGTTAGGGGGGACTGCATGGTTAGGTTTTTGAGGAATTATTGAAACTGACCTCCGTGACCCATGATCAGAGCTGTGGCTAATGACTGCGTGCCTAATTATGATGAAGCAAGCACCATGGCTCATAGGGGCCCCACAACACGCTTTTCTTAGCTCATTGAATTAAAGTATAAACCTCTGCCATGTATGAGTGGTAAAGGCTTGTTAATTTGGTTGCTTTTCCAATTCACGTCTGACAACAAGATGAAGGAACATTGGGGCATCAGAAGCTTTGGAAAGTAGCCACCAACCTCAGAGAAAGAGAGAAAGAGAGAAAAGGCAGTATGAGGTGTGGAGAAAACAGCAGCAGGTACAAGGAGCTCAAATGAGATTAATGTCGCCTAAATAGAGCACGTAAAGGAACAGTTACAAATCTAAGAAAAGGGAAAGAAAGACTAGGAAAAAAACACGGAAAGAGCCTGTAGATAAAATTCTCTTCATGGGACAGCAGGCTAAGAGAAATTACACAGGGAGCAGTTAAGCTTGTAACACGGGGAGAATAGAAAAGAAAATGCAGTTTTATGAAGTGTGTTTGCCTAATCCAGCAAGCACTTTTGTTTTATTTTTCTATTTGCTTCTTTTATTGGTAAAGTAAGTTTCAAGTGCATGAATGGTATGACTGAGAGAGCCAGGGTATAATAGTTTGAAGTGTTTGCACCAGCGCTAATGTAGGACGAGAGTTATAGCAAAGATATGAAAGGAGTAGCGATAATAAATATGTGAAAGGGCAATAGTGACACCAAAATAAGCCACCTATTTATAAAACTGACATGGAAGAAATTCTGAAGGTTAACTTCTGAAATTGTAGCCGATATAAAAAAGTTTCTCATTGTTGGCAGGATTCAAACCTGCGCGGGGAGACCCCAATGGATTTCTAGTCCATTGCCTTAACCACTTAGCCAAACTGACTGTAAGTTTTGTGCAAATGATCTGTATGAAAGTTTTCAAGGTGTCCCACAGCAAATTCCTGATATTCTGCAATGCACTTTTTAAAAATAATGTTTTTTTCAGCAGGCACATTCTCTCCTAAAAACAAAAATAAGGCTACATCTTATAATCATGTGTGTTTAAATAATTTGTCGTTAGATCGTTCAAATATTTTAAAGGATCTGTTTTTAATAGACATTTTACAAAAACAACTGGTACATTTGGTAATTCTGTAAAAGAAAAACCCAACTGCCGTGACATTGCCAACCACAATGCTGTGACTCGGATTCGAACCGAGGTTGCTGCGGCCACAACGCAGAGTACTAACCACTATACGATCACGGCGAGCTACTTGGGCTCAATAGCACACAGTGACATGGAGAATTTATAATTCGGAACACTCAGGGAACTCCTGTGATAGGCTGAATGTGTTCATTGCTTCCTCATTCCTTATACAAAGGCTTTGTCTCCTCAGTGGCTGATAGGCTGAAACTGTTTCCTGGCCGCCTGCTTGTGAACTGCCAGAAGTCAAAGATCACACATACACTTGTGGGCCTGTGATGGGACACCAATGCAGAGAAGCACACCTGGTGCAGATCTTCTAATCTGTCTATTAGACCTGCATCTCCCCTGTACCACCTCAAGCCATCTGTATGTGAAGCAAGAAAAAGTTAAGGAGCGGTCCATCTACACTTTTATAG